>NC_060274.1:98842416-99142416 GCF_021613505.1 Equus quagga
TTGTGTAGCAGTGGTCAGAGGCGGAGTTGTGTAGCAGTGGTCAGAGGAGTTGTGTAGCAGTGGTCACAGACGAGGGCTTTTTCCCTGTTGTGTCTTTAACATTATGGCCATCCACTGTTTCACGTCTAGCTCACTTTCTAGGAATAAACATGACTTACAAGTAAAATAAAGTCCTTTTTAATGTATATTCTTCTGTTTGTAACACTTGCAAAGACAAAAGAAGATATAAAAATATTTAGACATTGACAGTATCTTATTAATGAATTTACATTCCTTTGTTGCAATCACTTATTATCTCTATAAAATGTTATATTTCATTAAAAATATGCTATTGATATGTGAATGCTATTGATAGTTAGCTTTATAGAAATCTTTTTTTTTTTTAAAGATTTTATTTTTTCCTTTTTCTCCCCAAAGCCCCCCGGTACATAGTTGTGTATTCTTCGTTGTGGGTTCCTCTAGTTGTGGCATGTGGGACGCTGCCTCAGCGTGGTCTGACGAGCAGTGCCATGTCCGCGCCCAGGATTCGAACCGACGAAACACTGGGCCGCCTGCAGCAGAGCGCGCGAACTTAACCACTCGGCCACGGGGCCAGCCCCATAGAAATCTCTTTTTAGCATCAACTAGCCAATCAGATGACTGAAAAGTGGCAGTTAGACAATGTCAGTCTTTTCAAGTCGATTTATTTACTGAAGATTTTAAATAGTTTAGACAAAGTTCACGTACTTCTCCTAGGCGGGAAGCCCAAGTATATTTGTGAAATGACTTTATTTTCACCTTGCGTTTAAATAAAACTGCTCTTTACCAGTCTCGGCACATCGCTTTCACTCCTCTTTTCTTAGAGACCCTGGAGAACAAGTAACTGTTGCTTCTTGCAACAGTGTTGTATGCACACGATTCCGTGTCCTAGTTTTCTTGCCACATGATGTAGCAAATTATCCAAAATGGGGTGGTAAAATTCTGAAATCAGTAACAAATTAATGTATCATATGTTACTTTTTCTTAGAAATAAGATGGGTGTTAGTAAATCAAAGCACTCATGATGTGATAAAGTGTTGCAAAATATCGAGGGATTCACTTTCCTATTTATGAGTTTCTATCATTCCTACTTCCTTTTTTTGCCAGTGATCACAAAGTAACTCAGATAAACCTAGATTTCTCGGGCTATGCTGCTCTGGAGGAGCAGGACTAAAGATATGTTGGTATGAATAAGTAGTAACAATTCTGAGCTGGCAGGGTCCAGCAGGGCTCCTATGCCCCTAAGTGACAGCGTTAATTCCCACTCCTGCCTGTGATTGCTCCAGTTACACTGTTGTTACTTCTGGCTTCTGGTGTGTAGGACCGCTGTCTCATCTTCCTTTCTCACTCGTTCCCGTTTTCGGGGATGTTAAAGAGTAGCTTTGGTCAGGCAGCCTGTGCAAGTCATTGTCCTTGGGGGCAAGTCTGCAGGTCTGGCTGACCCAGTCAGTTTTATAGGAGGCCTATGGGGCCTTTCTGCTGCATCCAGCTTTGCACTCCTGTATTACTGACTGTGATAAAATGTGGTGGTGCCCTTACCACAATTTAGCACAAGGTCAGTGTGGGTTCAAGTCTTACCAGTTTTGTGATCTTGACACTAGTTACTTTATATATAATTGAGGATAATAGGATTATTATGAGGATTAAATGAGATAATATGAGGAAAGCTTTAGCACAGTGCCTGGTACAATGTAAGTGCTAAATACATTTTAGATGTTCAGTTGTAGCTACTGTTGCTGCTACTACAATATTGATCTTGTTCTATAATTCTCAGTGCCTGAATCAGTCAACTTGTTCTCTTGAGTCACTTTCTAGACTAGTAGACTTTTTTTAAATGCATCTATTCTCCTTCTTCGTAGTTACTTACATATTTGTCCTCTGTATATTTTCTGTTCTCCTTCAAATTTTGAGGAGAAATTTATGACGGTAGCACTAGGAACTCCATTCTTGGTCAGAATGAATAAGCTTTTTATATTCCATTTCTTACCTTAACTCCTTTTCATAGTTTTCCTGGAAATGCTTAAACCTCATGAATAACACAAAGGCAAATCCACTAATCTGTACCCAGATCTCGTTCTTGTTGATTTGTTGTACTGTAGAAAAGGACTCTTTATGTTCAACCTCTAGTCTCTTACTATCAAATAGTAAATTCATTGAGTCATACTATTGACGACTCGCAGTATATGGTGTGGGTGTTGGGGAAGAGAAGGAGGACCAAGATGTGGTCTCTGTCCTCAAGGTACTAGTGCAGAGAGGGAAAGAGAAACAGGTACACAACTGATGCTAATCCAAAGTAAGATGTGTAGAGCTTGAAGAAGCAGACAAATACCAAACAAGGAGATGAGAGAAAGCTTTAAATTCCTGGGGTAGTTGTTGAGTTGGACCTCGCTCTAGGAACCCCCTGGCTAATGGAACTGTATTAACTCAGGAATGTTGTGCTGTTTGGTGCCTTCAGAACACTGCAGTGTGGCCAAAGGGAGAGAGAACAAGGGAGAAAAGTGAGAATTTGTTGGGGTTAAATTGGAGTTCGTTGTGAAGGATTGAAAAAACTTACAAAAATTCAAATTATGATATATTTTACTCATGGAGAAGAGGACGGGAAATAATATGGGGTGACCACTATGTGCATTTTTAAACATTATTTAACATTTTGCCATAAGTCTTCATATTCTTTTTCCTTTCTCTTTTTACTATAAACTATATAACTATATTTCTAGAACACTTTTAGATTTACAGAAATATTATGTACTAAGTATAGAGAGTTCTTATGTACCTCACACCCAGTTTCCCCTATTATTAATATTTTACAGTAGTATGGTACATTTGTTGCTACAGTAGTATGGTACATTTGTTACAATTGATGAACCATATTGATACATTATTATTAACTGAAGTCTATACTTTATTCAGATTTCCTGTTTTTACCAAATGTCCTTTTACCATCCAGGATTCCATTTTAGGATACCATATTATATTTAGTAGTCCTGTCTCCTTAGACGCCTCTTGGCTTAATGGTTTTCCATGGTTTTCTTGTTTTTGATGACCTTGATAGTTTTGAGGAGTACTGGTTAGGTATTTTGTAGACTGACCCTCAGTTGGAATTTGTCTGGTGTTTTTCTCATGATTTTTCTGGGATAGGTTTTGGGGAGGAAGACCACAGAGGTAAAGTGCTATTTTCATCACATATGAAGGGTACATACTATCAATGGACTTATCACTGTTGACGTTGACCTTGATCACCTGGCTGAGGTAGTGTTTGTCAAGCTTTACACTGTAAAGTGACTCCCCAGCCCCCCTTCAAATACTGTACTCTTAGAATAGAAGTCACTTTGCACAGCCCACACATAAGGATTTAAGAGTTTTGCTTCCCTTGGAGGAAATAAATGATGACCATCCAAATGAGAACATGTAAAGGCTATTTATCCAGAACTTGCTATAGCAAAGCAGTCAGCCACCATCACTTGCTTCTGGGAGAGACTCAAAGGCAAGCAGAGAAGTAGGCAAGCTTTACAGTAGCAGAAAGGGAAGGCATCAGGTATGCCCTGCCTGGAGGCTCTTGGCAAGGGGAAGCTGGAGTTGGGCTAACCAGAAGCAGAGCATCCTATGTCATTGGTTAGGGGAGACTACTTGGCTTTCTCAGATTGATTCCAGATTAGAAATGGGGACAAAAATTAGGGAAACTGTCAGGTATTGATCAGGTCCTGACTGTGTTGATTACTGTGAAAGTTGTGGTTTGGCTTTCAGCACTGGTGTTGCAGGAAGTGAGTCAGAGTTCTGTTTTTATATATGGTCTGGTCATTGCCTGTTTTTGTATTCAATCTCTCACCCACCTTGAGGGTAGAGTCTCTACATCAGTATTTGGAATTGTTCTGCATAGGAGGTTTGTTCTTATTTATTTATATTGGTATAGACTCATGGATATTTATAGTTTTTCTTCCACTATAAAGTCAGCTAGTGAGAATAAGACTTTTTGTGATGAAAACAAAAATTTGGAACCCGAGATTATGATGGTTATCATTAGTTATAAGCTTTAGCTGCCGACTAATTTCTTTTTTTCTTTTGCTTACATGATGTCAAATAGTCTGAGGAACATTAAAAATGTCTAGACTCTGTTCTTGAGAGGCCCTTTTAGTTCTAGCATTCTGATTCTGTGGACATGATGCATTCACAGTTTTCTTTCCACTTAGTAATCTAATTCTATGGAACCCATTTAGTGATAGTAGGGTATAGACTCTGAATTCCAAACTACTTAGAAAATGTGACTGTATTCCAAAATATGCAGATGTTGTGAGTTTCAATAAATGGATTTCTGGTGTGTTTCTCTTGGTGGGGTGCTTCCTGGCTATTGGCATGCCTCTGATTTGGAGGCAATTCTTGCTAGAGAACTCCATCCAGGTGAGAGAGGGGTGGAGAGGAAGAAAGGCACCCAAAGAGCTTCTGCCTTGTAAATCTCATTTATGCCAGATCAGACAGGTTAGTCCCAGAATGGTGGTGTTTTTGAAGCAGCACAGGCCATACCAACAACAATAACAAAAATGATTGAAAAGGGATTTCATTCTATACTGTTATATCTTAATGGAGATATGGTTCCTAACCCCGGCAGCATTTCTAGAGTCCCCTTTGTCTGCTGTTCCTCATATTTCACCACCCTCCTTAGTGCCCTCTCCTGTTCCCACTCAGCTGGGTTTCTAGCCTCCTTACTCTCTTCTGCCTCAATGCTTTATTGCAGAGATTGACACAACCTATTTCCAATAAGCCTTTTTCTTCCTCCTACTCTCTCAGATCTTCTCTTGCCTCTCAGCCCGAGTCCTTCTCTGCCCATTTTTTATTCTGCGTCACAAAAAAACCGAGGAACTGTGGACTAGGAGAGTCTCTTGGATTGGTGGGGGTGGTGGAGTGACGATCTGGGTAGAGTATCAGTTTAAATTCTCTTTCACAGGCTGTGGACAGGTGATGACATCTATGCACATGTGAACATTAACACCTTTGTGCTGTCACACAAGGAAGGAATGGCTGGTTTTGGAATCCAGGAGTGTGCCCAGTTCTTCCTGATGCTCAGCAGCCCCTGGCCAAGAGCTATCCTTCAGAAAGAAGAATATGGATAGGAGGCAGGGCCTTCAAAGAGACAGCCATCGAGGCGCTGGTGGTTTCTGTGGGACTGATTCTTGCCAGGGCAGGTCTGTTCTACAATGGTACGTGGAATATGTTTCTTTTACAGGTGGGAGAAAGGCCACGTCCTTATCAGGGATTGGTACATCCCTTCCTGCTGGAATAGCACCTTCTCATATGACTTGATACTCAGATATCCAGGTCTTTTCTTTGTGATTCTTTGACTTTTCGGAGTGATTTCTAGAACTTACATGGCTTAGTTTTGGTGAATCCTCCCGGCCCCAACTCCTTTGCACCATTGTCCTCACCTGGCTGCTAAGTCAGGGCCAACATGCCTCTTTCACTTGGTCCTAGAGAGGTGATTTTAATCTGGGGTGCAGCTGACGAGGGCACCAAATCCTGAATGGTAATGGGGCTTTAATCTTGAGGCCACAGCTTTGGTAGATGGGCTGGCAATTCCAGGATTCCCTTTGACAGGCTAATGGTTGTTGATTTGGTACATTCTTCAGCATCGATAAGTTTTATCCTGTCAGGTAAGCAGGGCAAAATCAGTTTTTGGTGCCAAAAGCTTAGCTGAGTCATTCAGCTAATTCAGTTGGGCCCTCCTTGCCAGCCTTACATCCTTTGGTAAGACAAGTAGGCTTACTGGCTATTGGCAGACATCTTCAAAGAGAGAAATAGGGGCCAGCCCAGTGGCGCAGCGGTTAAGTGTGCACGTTCTGCTTCGGCGGCCCGGGGTCCGCGGGTTTGGATCCTGGGTGTGGACATGGCACAGCTTGACAAGCCATGCTGTGGCAGGCATCCCACATATAAAGTAGAGGAAGATGGGCATGGATGTTAGCTCAGGGCCAGTCTTCCTCAGCAAGAAGAGGAGGATTGGTGGCAGATGTTAGCTCAGGGCTAATCTTCCTCAAAAAAAAAAAAAAAAAGGAAAGAAATAATAAGTCAGGAAGGCTGGGTCAGTATATGTGCAACAGTGTGTCTCTTGGTAGGAAAGGGAGAGACTGCTTCCTGATAGCAGTTGTGAACTTCTCTGATGTCTCCAGGTCTCCTTTTCCCTGGAGGCACCAGGTTCCACAGGGGTTAGTGAGGATGAATGTTTCTTCTGATACCTGAGAATCTTACATCTTAAAACGTGACAGAGGAGAGCAAACATAGAATGGGCTAATTAGATCCTAGAAAAAGCTGTTAACTAGAACTTTGTCTAAGGATTTTTGAGTGGGGGAAATTTCTTTTGAACCCTGGGCCGCTGAGAAGTGGAACATGTGAACTTAACCGCTGCGCCACTGGGCCTCTCTGAGTGGGGGAAATTAAATGCCATCACTTTCAAGGCTCATGATAATCTTCATCTGTCTTTCCTTTACATGTGCTTAGTTGGCAAATCCTGTCAAATTTGTTGTGCCTTGTGAATCTCTCTTCAATTCCTACTTCTGCTTTTATAATCTTTTTATAATAATTTCCCAACTGATCTTCCTGCCTCTAATCTCTCCTGCATACTGGGATTTTGCTTTCAAATCCTTTGATGTATTTCTGTCACCAGCAAATAAAATGGGGACATCTAAACCTAATATTCTAGGCCTTCTTCCATTAGCTCCAGTGAACCTTTCTAGCCTGATACTCAATACCAATCTTTATGTTATATGCCCCGCTCGAAGTATACTTTACTTCATGTAACATCGTTATTTCCATCATGCTCATATTCTTAATCATCTTAAAAATTCCTCACTTTTCTTATCGTGGAGACCAGCTGATTCATCTGCAAGTTGGAAACCTCTAGTTTACCTGAGTCCAAATGCCACGGACTAGTTCTCCCAAGGAACTCAACGGTGAGTGTGGAAGCATTTAATTGTTTTTTTCCTTTTGTTATGTTAAGGAGATGCAGTCACCAGCCACCTTGAACCAGACCAAACCTCACCACAAGAGCTATGTCTATGACCTTTGCCTTATTTTTAATGCTAGGATCTCTCCAGGAGGAGCTTAGGCCTTATTACCGTAACCTGCAGTGTATGTGGAAGCATGTTTTCCATCTGGGCCTGTGCAAGCGAATACCCACCTTTCCCTTTTGAATATTCACTCCCCATCTGAAATAAATGTCCCTGCTTCCCTTTGTTTGGGCACGCCATGACTCTGGAAATGATTCCTTGTGGTCTCCTATTTGCCACAAATATACTTTACTTTGTCAGACAACTACGTCTGGTGTAGAGTCTGATTTAACTCGCCTGGAGGGAACCCACTTTGATTCAGTAACACAGATGGTTCCAAGATACCCCAAATTCTAAATGCTCCATGTAACCTATATATCTCATTGGCTCCTTAATCTCCTTGTCATGTGTTTCCTGAGGAGCTGACCGTTGCTTTCAGAGTCTGACTCCTACGTTCTGGTGCATTCTGGACTCTGAATGTCCTAGGTCTTCTTCCCTTCGGTGCCTGCTCCTCTATAAGCTGAGCCCTTCTGTTTGGTGTTGGTCACAAGGAACAACAGTCTATGTGGAGACCTCTCTAGCAGTCCTATTCACCTTTTTTTTAACTAAAATTTTTATTTTACAATAGTCTCAAACTTAGAACTTGAAAGTACAGTACAGTTTGTTTTTCTTCTAGAACCATTGGAGAGTAAACTTGCTGTCGATTCCCTGTACTTTACTTTAGGGTGTATTTCCAACAAAGAAGGATGTTCTTCTGCATAACTACAGTAAAACCATCTAAGTAAATTGATTTTAATATTTAATCAATTTAATTAATCAGAAATTGGCACACTACCGCCATCTAGTCTCAGACCCTATTCAAGTCTCAACAGTGGTTCCAATAATGCACTTTTATAGCAGTAGGATCCAGTTTGCAATTAATGCATGACATTTAGTTGCGGTGTCTCTCTCGTCTTTTTTTTGCTTGAGGAAGATTCGCTTTGAGCTAACATCTGTGCCAGTCTTCCTCTATTTTGTCTGTGGGTTGTTGCCACAGCATGGCCACCAATGAGTGGTATAGGTCCACATCCGGAAACAGTGAACCTGGGCCACTGAAGGGGAGCATGCCAAACTCAATCACTAGGCCATGGGGCTGGCCCCTCTCTGGTCTTCTTTAGTTCATCAGTGTTTCCTTGGCTTTCATGACCTGGATACTTTTGGTGAATACATGCCATCTATTTTGTAGAATGCCCCTCAATTTGGGTTTGCCTAGTGGTTCTTCATTATCAAGTTCAGGTTATGTATGCATCCTTGGCCAGAATATCACAGCACTGTAGTAATGCTCTTTTTTCTCATTGCATCCTATCAGGTGGCACAGGATTTATATTTGTCCCATTACTGAAGGTGCTCCTTTCGATCACTTGATTAAAGTGATGTCTGCAAGGATTCACTACTGTAAAGTCATTCTTAATCCTTTTCTAGTTAGTATTTTGTGGAGAAGTGCTTTGAAACTATGTAAATTCTTCATCAGACTTTAATGTATTCATTTATTTCTTTATACCATGTGGACTCCTGATTTCCTGTTTTATTTAGTGGGCTATAATTTGTTACTATCATTATTATTTTGATATTCAAACTGTCCTAGATTTGGCCTGTGTGAGCCCCTTCAGGCTGACTTTTGTGTTCTTTTGACATGTCCCTGTAATTTATTGAGGACTTGACTACTTTTTAAGATGTTCCAGTCTCAACTTATTTTTATTTTTTATTTTTTTTAACCTGCTCCAGCCTTGGAATGAGTGATTTCTCTAAGAATCCCTTTTTCCTTTTAGTGGAGAAAAATATTTTGAAGTCAAGATCTGGGTACAAGGTAGTGCTTACTGCCATTGTGATGTGGCTGCTCCCAGTCCTCTCAGAAGACAGAGCAAGGGAATATATGTATATATACATGTATAGATATGTGCACATTTACATGTGTATTTCATTATTTATTCCTTATCCATCTCTCTTGAAATCATAAGTTCACATTGATACCTCAAATTCCAATCTAATCCCTCCAGAATTCATTCCAGTTTTCTTCCTTTCCATATTTATTCCTTCCCTGACAGTGAGAAACCTAGGTCCCATATCCTTAAATATGTATGTAATCAGTATAAGGTAGATATGTAACCAGTATCTGTTAATATCCCTTCTTGCCTCACTCTGGCTCTCACACACCTGCGTTCTGAAACCACCTGTTGAGAGTCCTCCTCAGAAGCTATGCTCATCCCTTTTGGGCTCCAATACTCAATACGTCTACATTCCTCCCCACTTGCCCCAAGGGGATGTCTTCCTCACACCACTCAGTTCTAACACCACACGTGGGGCCACTACCTCCTTCCTCTGCTTGGGCTCTGACACCCCAAGCAGGGCTGCTGCCATGTGTAGATGCCCTCTTCCCCCACCTTGGGCATCTGTGCTACCATCACCCCCCAGTGTGTGTCATCACCCCGGTGTAGATGCCTACCTTGCTTGGCCCTCTCTGTGAGTTTAGAACTGTATAGAAACAACTGAGTTACTTAGGAAGAGAAAGAGAAGAGGCAGACCCATCTTTAGGATTGTTCCCTTCCTTCTTCTTACCTTTTTTTTTTTTTAAAAAAAAGAAATCCAAATAATCTGTTAATCAATTACCATCGACCTGGAATTTCAGTAGACTTGGCCGCAAAGTCCTGTCCTCTTTCATTAAGCTACGCTATCATCTGTTTTTTATGTCCTTCAGTTCTTACAGTGGAATTGATTTAAATCTGTGAACATGTAAGGACTTGAAGAATTTAACCTCATTGCACAGGGCATGTCTGCTGGAAAGCAGAAGTTTGAATGCAAGCTCCAGTTTGCACATATTCATTTCAGCTGCGTGTGTGTATGTGCGAGACAGAGGAGAGAGAAATGGGGAGAGAGAAAATTTTGAAAGTTGGGATGAATAATTTATAGACGCCTCTCTTGTGAAGGGGACAATCTTTATGTAATTCAAAAAATTTCTAAGAAACTCCTTTTTGTCCCAAACCAGGTTATGGATTAAGTAGTCTCTCCCAGTGTGCCAAAAGGCCCTACTCGTCTGTCATCTTCTCTGCTAGACTGAAAGTTGTTCAAGGGTAGGACTCTAGGCTCTGTGACAGCAGGTCATATCTTCTGTGGACACCTTCGTGTCCCCAGCCCCAGTGCTGTGCTCTGCTGCATAGGAGGCGCTCAGTTAATATTAGTTTACTAACACTAGTTTGTACTTAGGCCTGACACCAAAGTCCATGATCTTTCTATTACACTTCACTATGTTCAGGACTAAGATGGGCATTGTTCCCTTTTAGCTAGCAGTCTGATTAATCTCAGTCTGAGGGATTGTCTGTTATCCAACAGCGCTTCTCTGTTGTCCATGTTGGAGTCAGTTACATATGGCCTGGACTAAGTGCTCAGTGAGTTTGCAAGCACTTCACCTATTGTATTACTTTATTTTTCCCAAGGATCCAATAATAGATGAGCAGTAGTTGGGGAGGCGACTCCATCACTTAATGTCTGTATTACTTAAGATAAGTTACTTAATATCTGAGGTTCAGTTTCCTCATTTGTACAGTGGAGATTTTAATAGCTTCTTTATTGTTGTTATGGGGTTGTCTTGGGGATTAAATTATATGTAGCATATGTAAATGTGCCCAACACATGGCAGAGTGGGTGCTCAATACAGATGTTAGTTCACTTCGTTCCACTTCAGGTTTAAGAGGTTCATTCAAGAATGTTTAAACAGCAGAACCTGAACTGTCCTAATGACCATTTAGTCTTAATCTTTATCTTAAAACTGTGTTACTCTTGACTTAGTAGCCACATGGTTATTAAACATTTTAACAAAATTGGGTCCTGAACAACAAATGTCCATGATTTAGATTTTGGTGGGTAATTTAATTTAGATCTACTGTCAATGGTAACTGTTTATCTGGAGTAATTCTTTTCCCCACTAGGTGGTGTTTGTCCATGCATTTGTCAGGCTTTCCTACATAAAGTTATGTTGTTTGAGGGAAAAACAGATCTTGTTACCTTTGAGACTTCTGTATGTGGTGTTGATACTCATTCTCAACCTGCTATATTTTAAGATACATTTGTATATTATATATATGATATATCTTATGTATCTTAAAATATCTCTATATTTATAGATATATTTATAGATATTTTAAGGTTAAACTGGAGAGTAGAGGCAGAAATTTTTTGGAATTTTAAAGTCCTTTTAGATCATTCTGTTTATTTATATAATTCTCAAGTTTAAACATAAGATATTTACTAAAAAAGAATGAGATGGGAGGAATTATGTGAGTAAATATGCTCTTCTTATTTTTAAGATGTACACAAAATTTGACCTAGGCAAATTCATGAATTAGTTAGAAATATCAAGATAATAAAGCACTTTGTAGGCGTGTGTATAATTCCCTCTTATTTTTCAATATGATCAGAAAGACTTAGCACACAGTTCATACTCAGATATATTAGTAGTGGATAACCAACATCATATTCAACTCAGAATGCATATCATTTCAAATATGGTGGTTGTTTAAAAAATGTGAAGCATTTTCTGTATTGCTTTCTGGTAAAATTCAACATACATTTATCAAGCCTGCCTCACATGGGGATATAGAGATAAGGAGACATGGCCCCTTCCTTTCATGAAGTCATGAATAATTAATTGTGTCTGACGGAGGTTTGCTGCTATAATAGAGATTGTGTGGGATCAGAGGAAGGGATTATGAGAATTTGTGGAACAGGACTATTTTAGATGAGTTGCAGGGGGAATCCTGTTAGAGATTTCCCACTCATTGGGATTTCCGTGAATAGCTGGACGTAACCAGTTTGGGAACAAAAAATTTGGTGAAAGATAATTTTAATTCTTAGGACGTCTCAGATAACATACAGAACAGTTCTGGGCATGTGTGATTAGAGTCTGTTATAATTGAAAGTGGGATGACTCTGCTTTTTCGTCCTAACTACAAGTGGAGAACAGGTTAGAGGTCAGGCTTTGGTGACAAATTGGGAGTTGTTTGTGGTAAAGCAGCCAGTGAGCTGGTGGTTGTAGAGCTGGTGGGATTTTAGTTGCAACCAACAGAAACTGATCCTGGCCAATATAAGGAGGAGTGAAAAATTGCAGAATCTAATGAAAAGCTGAAGAATTAGATTTCGGAAAGGACAAAATGTAGAGCATTTCCAGGGATCTAGGTAGCAGAAACTAAAGGATAGCTTTCTCAGATGCCACTGTCAGAATGAATGAATTCCAGCTACTTCAGTATTTTTTTTTAATCACTGCTGAGTGTCAGATTTGTTGGAGAGAGCATCTATCTACCCAGCTCAGTTGGCATCAAATGAGATGGGGAAGGCTAGTTTGAGAAGACTAGTTTTGGATGTGTTAAGTTGGAGATATTCAAACCTTCAAATGCAGATGTCAGGTAGGTAGTTGGATATTTGAGTCTGGAGATAGAGAGAGAGAGATTTTGAACACAGTATATAGGTATTATTTAAAGTCTTGAGATTAGATAAGATTACTAAAATAAGAATGAGGCTAGGTAGAGAAGAGAAGAAGCTCTAGATTGAGTTCTGGGGCTTTCTACCTCAAAGAGGTTAAGAAGAAGAGGAGGAACCAACAAAGGAGACTGAGAGGGATAGTTAAGAGTTTCTTCTGAGAATTTGTGTGTGTATTCTCAACTTCCGAGCCCTTTCAAATCGCGTCTGTCCACGTTCCTCAATCTCCAACCTCCTAGTCACCAATCCTTTAGTATTGCTCTAGTCCTTGATTATTCAGCGGGACGTTAGCCACTGCCCAGAAATTTATATAGATTCTGAGCCTAGGCCTTCTCCTCTTTCAGAGTGAACAGATGTAGTATTTGAAGTATTTGAAGAATCTCTCTTCTTCATTGTCCTCAGAGTCACCCCGAGAAGGCCTATAAGCTAGAAATGAGTGCTAGTGTGTTATGTAGAGCCATCTAAATGGAATTGGTAGTTTTGGTATTTTTCATTCCTAGGCATCTTACTGGGTTCTGAGGGAGTCCCCACGAGGATATGGTTGAGGGATAGGAGGCCATTGGCAGGAGTGGCTCACTGGGAGTGTGCATACTGTCATGCAACCTCCTTGGCCTTTGGGCTTGCTGTGGTGTCACTGGCCTGGCTGCTCAAGGCTGCAGCAAGAAAACTGCTCCTCCTTGGATGTTCTACGCCTAGTCCCATGTTTTTGTCACTGAAAACTGGCCTCTGTTTTGGTTTTTGACTCTGCACCACCCCTTGAACTTTGTACAGATTATTTCCCATAGGATCACTCTTGACGCTCAGTTCTGCAGATTCGTTATGACCTTACTACTTGCTCAGGCAGACCTCACAGGAAACCTGTCACCCAGGGGCTTCTCTTGTTTCCACTTCTGGAGTTGGTCTCTATCTGGTACCAGGAATCACCCACCATGACACTCCTCTTTTCTTATTTTGCAAAAGTTCCCTAGCCAGTCCTAATACTATATATTATTTTTCCCCTTTGCTGGTTTAGGGGTACTGGCTGTTTAATTCCTGTTCTGACCTGTAAAAATCCAATGTGCATGAGGAATTTGTATGATTCTATAGAAGGACTCATGAGTATTTTCCTGAATCAGTCCATATCCCAACTTCATTAGTTGCTTTGATGAATCTCGTTGTCAGAGTATTTATTTAGGTATATTTGTAGTGATATTGGTGGGAAATTAGGTTGCAAGCTTGCCCACTTTAATAAAATGGAGTATTCATTGATATTTAAAAAATGACACTGAAGGATATTTTCTCTTCAATTTCCTTTTATTAAACTGGTTCACTTGAAGCCAATATTTTAGCTATCTGCAACATTTAATTTTTACTGTGTTTTTCTGGGTCTTTTAACATATTGTTATGTGCAGATTTCATAGTTAAATTTACTTTATTTTATTGTAAATCAAATTGATCTTTGTAGACAAATGTATTCTAATAATATGATCACTAGAGGGCAAGATTTAAAAGATAAGGCATTCTTCACTGCTTGGTTTTGGAAATCTCTGATTATAGCTGTTGAAATAATTGAGGCTAGTGATTAGAATGATCATTGTATTCTAATAATGTATGGGAGGAATAAATTGTGCTCTATCAAGTATACCAAAAATACTTTTAAATAATCAGCAAAAGGTAACAAAAGACAATTCAAGTTACTTGAATTAACTATCTACCTTGCCTCAGGATGCACTTCTGAAATGCACATTTTCAAAATCACACACTTGGAGACTAACACTGTGAAAGCATACATTATTAATTTATTCAGCAAATACTTACTGTGTTTTAGGCTCCCTAGAGGACACAAAAATTATCTAGATACAACCCTTGTCCTCAGCGAATGTATAATCTGGTCTAGTGCTATCCAATAGAAATAGAATACACAAGCCACATGTGAGCCACATATGAAATTTAAAATTTTCTAGAAGCTGCATTAAAAAATTTAAAAGAAAAACATGAAATTAATTTTGATAATATATTTTATATAACCCAGTATTTCCAAAATAGTATCATTTCAACGTTTACTGAATATAAAAAATTAGTAATGAGATAATTACAATATGTTTTTTTTGTACTAAGACTTAGAAATCCAATGTGTACTTTATGCTTATAGTACATCTCAACTCAGATTGGCCGCATTTTGAGCGGTCAGTAGACACATGTAGCTAGTATCTACTTTTTGGGGCAGATGCAGCTCTTGTTCTCAGCGCTTTCATCAGGTTGCATCTTGGGAATTTTTGTCATGGCTTTACTCTCTTTACTCAGGTATCATTTTTAGACTAAGAAGTTCACCCATTGTAAGTGTACAATTCTGTCATCCCCTTTTTATTTTATTTTATTTTTAAAGATTTTATTTTTTTCCTTTTTCTCCCCAAAGCCCCCCAGTACATAGTTGTATATTCTTCGTTGTGGGTCCTTCTAGTTGTGGCATGTGGGATCCTGCCTCACTGTGGCTTGATGAGTAGTGCCATGTCTGTGCCCAGGATTCAAACCAACGAAACACTGGGCCGCCTGCAGTGGAGCGCGGGAACTTAACCACTCGGCCACGGGGCCAGCCCCTGTCATGCCCTTTTTAAAAATAGCATCTGTGGGGCCAGCCTGGTGGCATAGTGGTTAAGTGCACTTGTTCCGCTTCGGTGGCCTGGGGTTCGCTGGTTTGGATCCCGGGTGCGGACTTGGCACCGCTTGGCAAAAACCATGCTGTGGTAGGCGTCCCACATATAAAGCAGAGGAAGATGGGCACAGATGTTAGCTCAGGGCCAGTCTTCCTCAGCAAAAAGAGGAGGATTGGTGGCAGTTAGCTCAGGGCTAATCTTCCTCAAAAAAAAAATCTCATCTGTTCTTGTCCAAGGATCTAATATCATCTCTTATCACTCTGATGATAAATATTTTCTATTTTTATTATCTCTGTTTCTTCCATATGCCTTTTAAAAAAGTGTTTTGTTTGTTGTTTTTGTCACCTGTTAGAAATTTTCCTCATGTGTCTGGTAATCCTTGACTGATAGAAAACTCTATGTGCATGTGTGCATGTGTGTGTGTGTGTGGTGTCTTCAGTGGTGGGGAGGTTGGTGATTATTTATCTTTGACCTCACTGTAGAGTGAGTTAGTGAGTGAGTGAAAATGAGTAATTTCCCCTTCAACTTTCTCCCTTCTCCAGTTTGGGCCAGTTTCGTTATGGTGTGGGTAAACTCACCCCTTTGACTTTTGTTCAGCATGCTGGCTGTGTCTGTGCTTAAGAATCCTCTTCCTCTAAGGGTTTAGTCTTGTTTTGTTGTATGCACACATGAGAAAACAATCTTTTAAAAAATGTTATGCTGATCTAGAATTGCACTAAAATAAGAAAGGAAGGTATATAAATTGCAGTCTATAAGCCTAGCTTGAACTGTCTGTTCTATAAACTTGTCCCTTAAAAAGCTGCATGGGTCACACCCTCACTTTCTTCAGGTTTCTAGTCAAATGTCACCTTCTGAGTTCAGTCTTCCTTGATCCTTGACACTTGTAAATCCCTTTCTGCATACCCTGGCACTTCCTGTTCCCTTTCCTTGCTTTATTATTTTTTTTTTATTGCTCTTACTGCCATTGACATACTATATACTTTACTTTTGACTATCTCCCCCCAAAATAGAGCAGAAATTTTTTAAAGTAAAATTTTAATTGACTGTAACACTCATATCTAGAGAAGAGCAGAAATCCTGAGTTTACAGCTCGATGAATTTTCGTGAAAGGATGCGCATCCACGGCACTGGCTCCCCGTTCAAGAGGTAGAATGTTACCAGTGCTCCAGAGGCCTTCCTCATGCCCGTTTGCGTTGCTAATGCTCAGCTGGACCCCCTCTTCAAAGGGTGCCACTCTCTGGCCTTCTTTCACCATGTATTAGTTTTACCTGTTTTGAATTTTACATAAATGGAATCACATAGTATATATTCTTTTTGCCTGGATTTTCCCCCCTCAACATTCTATTTGTGAGTTTCATCTATGATGTTGCATCAACAGTTTGTTCATTCTCATTGCTGTGTAGTACTCCACTGTATGACCATAATTTGTTTATTCATTCTACTGTTGATGTATATATTTGGTGATTTCCATTTGGGGCTATTACAAGTAATTTGTCTTTTGTTTTGAAAAAGCCTGAAAGGTTCCTAGGCTACTACTTTTTCCCCCCGACACATACTTCCTCTGAGGCAATAAGCAGGGCTGACTACCTGCTTGAATTGGGGGATAGGAAATATTATCCAGTCATTTTTGTGTCCTACACGAACTGAGCTCCTTGACAACAGAAATCTTGACTTAATCATCTTTGAAACTTTAGTACCTTGCATGGGCCAGGCACGTAGTAATCTAAAGACTGCTTCTGAGGGGTTACATAAGCTTCTATTTTCAGAATGGATACCAGGGAAAGAGGAAATAGAGTTTGTTTAGAAGGATCAGGGATGAAATTGAGCCTTACCTTGTAGAAACTTTAAGCCCAAAAACAAGAGGAGTTCTAAATACACTGAAGACAGAAATCTGGCTAAGGAATCAGTGGTACCGTTTGATTATATTGTAAAAGGTATTTTCAGATAGGAAAAGCAAGTAGCAGAGATAGTAAATGAGTTTTTTGCTTTAATCTAAAGTAGATGGTCTAAATTTAATTTTTTTATTGTAAAAATATATATAATATATAAAATTTACCATTTTAACCATTTTTAAGTGTACAGTTCTGTGACATTAAGGACATTCACATTGTTGTGGAATGATCAATACCATCCATCTCCAAGCTTTTTCATTTTCCCCAAATGAAACTCTGTATCCATTAAACACTAAAGCTCCCCGTTCTTCTTCCTAGCCCCTGGAAACCACCATTCTACTTTCTGTCCCTATGAATTTCACTACTTTAGGAACATAATATAAAAGGAATCATACAGTGTTTGTCCTTTTGTGACTGGTTTATTTCACTTAGCATAATGTCTTCAAGGTTCTAAATTTTCTTTTGAAAGAAATAGATAGGAGGATGTTTTGGACTTGATTAGTAAATATGCTAACTTTCTGGGATTCAAAGACGTCTTTCCAAAGGTATCAAAGAGGGGCTGGCCCGGTGGCACAGCAGTTAAGTGTGCACATTCTACTTTGGCGGCCTGGGGTTCGCGGGTTTGGATCCTGGGTGCGGACATGGCACCGCTCATCAAGCCATGGCGTAATAGGCGTCCCACGTATAAAGTAGAGGAAGATGGGTACGATGTTAGCTCAGGGCCAGTCTTCCTCAGCAAAAAGAGGATTGGCAGCAGTTAGCTCAGGGCTAAACTTCCTCAAAACAAAACAACAAAAACAAAGGTATCAAAGAAATCTAAGGATGTAATTATTTGCCAAAATGTATACTGTCTAAATGACCAGTGATTTTTGTACATAATAAATAATAGAATGATTGACTAAGGAAGCAACTGTAATTCTTTGGGGAAAGATAGCCTGATTTTTATAATAGAATATACTAGATATATCTGAGAAGGAATATTTTCCTCCAAATAAGGAGGAACCAGTGGACACTATGTTTTTAGAATAAGAGAAAACTTTTGGTGATATTTTTATACCAAAGGCTATTAAACAGGAATTCATTAAGACGTTAGAGGGAATACTTTAACATGGAGATCTGTCTTAGAGACCACAGTCAAAAAGAGAAATAAGTATGTAATTCTTGAACATGGAGTGTTAACAGTAGTTTCCCTGTAGGGAAATTGATTCTGGGAATATATGTGCTATCTCCTTTCCCCCTTTTAAATAAATGATTGGAGATAGCATAACGTACCAGTCATCTTCTGTTTTCTCCTTCAGATTCACTTTTACCTTTCTATACCCTTACATTCTCTCCTAATAGGGAGGTGACTAATAGGGACTTTTTCAGTCACAGGTCTTGTCTTCTGTCTTTTGGTTGGGTTTAGCCAATGGGAAGAAAGCATGGTAGGAGATTGGAGGACCTAGGGAAAGTGAGTGATCTGGCTGTGCCCTTCTACCAAAGCCACAGTATCTCTATATGCTTTTCACTCTTTATGTGGTTTCCATTTTCCTGGTTCTGGTAACTCCTGCTCTTTCCATCTTGGGATGGTAATGGTCCCAGGGAACTGTAGTATCCTTTGTAATTACCCTATGCTCTTTCCACATCACTGTAAGTAGTTCGTTTATTAAACTCTCCTTAACGTATTCTAATATGGGTGTGGTATGTCACCTGGTCAGTTATTTCGGTGTTTGCTCATGGTGCAAATGAGTAACTAACCCTCTTTTGCTAAGCTAGGTGGATAAAATCCCTAGATGACATTTGGATATTATTTACACTTTCCAGGACACAATTGAATGTGTATCTATAGCTAATTTTTTTCCATTTTGTGTCTCCTAAAACATTACTTCTGGGAGATATGAAGATATTCTACAAGAAAAGGGTCCTATGGCCAGTAAGTTGGAGAAATACTACAAACCCTGTGGCCCTCCAGAAGAGTCATAGTGCATATTTGCTTGGAAAAGTATGAGAAGCCCTGTAGGAAGAAAACAGTTAACTTTGTTTAATCCAGATATTCATTTATCTGTCAACTACTTATTTCTTATTTTTTTTGCTGAGGAAGATTTGCCCTGAGCTAACATCTGTTGCCAATCTTCCTCTTTTTTTTGGTTTTTTATGTGAGCTGCCACCACAGCATGGCCACTGACAGATGAGTGGTATGGTTTTATGCCTGGGAACTGAACCCAGCCCACTGAAGCGGACCATGCCAAACTTTAACCACTAGGCCATTGGGGCTGGCCCTCTCAACTATCTGTTGAGAGTCTGCTATGTGCTATACACTGTGTTATTCTCTCAGGATATACTGTCCTCATGGAATTTATATTCTGATGAGAAAAATTGGTAATGAAGAACTAAACTAGTGTGTAAATTCCTCATAGATTATGAGAAGTACCAGAAAAGAGCTAAACAGGGGGCTAGGATAAAGAATAACAGGGTCATATATTGAACTTGAATGGGTAGGTAGGGCCTCTCTAATGAGGTGACATCTAAGCTGAGACCTAAAGAGTGAGAAGGAGCTGGTTATGTGAACTACCAGGGGAAATGTGTTCTAGGCAGAAGGAACAGCAAGGGCAAAAGTAACATTAACAAAATTCTTTGTGCCCCTACTATGTGCTAATAAGAATCACTTTGCATGGTAATGTCTTATCATCCATTTTACAGATGAGACCCTTGGTTTACCATGCAATCTGCCTAAGGTCTCGGAGCCTGTCAGTTCGTGGTGGAACAGGGATGGAACTCAGGCATGCGTGTGCCCTACTGCCTTCCAAATTACTTGAGATTGAAATATCACCCTTCCCCCTTTTTTAATAGTAGGCCTGTTAATAAACTTCAGTACCCCAGAAGTTTTGGAAAATTTGGTTTTTAAGGAATTACAATAGAATTACTGCCCTGGTCTTAGAGTTTCAAATAGTAGAGAGGTAGAAAAATAGTTTTATAGTCTTATCAAATGCTTTTTGAAGAAGTTACATGTTGGGTATTTACCCAAAGAACTTGAAAATGCAAAGGCATAAAGACACATGCACCCCTATGTTCATTGCAGCATTATACACAATCGCCAAGACTTGGAAGCAACCTAGATGCCCATCAAGGGATGAATGGATAAAGAAGATGTGCTCTATATACACAATGGAATATTACTCAACCATAAGAAATGACGAAATCCGGCCATTTGTGACAACATGGATGGTCCTTGAGGGTATTATGCTGAGTGAAATAAGTCAGAGGGAGAAAGTCAAATACCGTATGATCTCACTCATAAGTAGAAGATACAAATAATGACAAACACATAGCAACGGAGATTGGATTGGTGGTTACCATAGGGGAAGGCGATGGGGAGGGGAAAAGGGGTGATTAGGCTCACATGTGAGGGGATGGACTATAATTAGTTTTTGGGTGGTGAACATGATGTAATCTACACAGAATTTGAAACATATTACGATGTACATCTGAAAGCTATATAATGTAAAAAAAAAAAGATCCTTTATCTTTAAAAAAAAAAAAATTTACATACCAAACATCTTAGATACTTGGAGTCCAGCCTTTTGGGCCACTTCTTGGGCTAATTCCAGGGTGTGGTAAGTGTGCAAACTACAAACACTGTGAGGAAGAGTACCCAGTGACAGATAAAAGAGAGGATGGACCAGCTCTGAATTTGGGAGGAGCAAAATAGCAAATAGGAGCAAATCTATACCTCTGTCGCCTCAAAGGCTACACAGAGCCTTGTGAAGGGCACACCAGCCCCTGGACAGTTCTTTTGTTAAAAAAAACAAAGGTTGGCCCTCAGTAGATGATATCTGGAGAAGAAAGAAAGGTTAGGTGCCTACCTACTAGTATTTCACTGATCAACATTATCTTGTAGGACAGCTTGTTTATGAGATATTATAGGAGAGCTAATCCTTTCTGTAGATACTAATCAACTTGGTCTAATATTGAAGTTTTCTGTTTTTAATGTTGCTCATGTCTGGAATTTTGTTCCAAAGCCAAATGTTAAAAAGAGTTTGGAGGGCCAGCCTGGTGGCGCAGCAGGTAAGTGTGCATGTTCCGCTTCGGTGGCCCGGGGTTCACTGGTTCGGATCCCTGGTGCAGACATGGCACCGCTTGGCAAGCCATGCTGTGGTAGGTGTCCCACATATAAAGTAGAGGAAGATGGGCACGGATGTTAGCTCAGGGCCAGTCTTCCTCAGCAAAAAGAGGAGGATTGGCAGCAGATGTTAGCTCAGGGCAAATCTTCCTCAAAAAACAATAATAAAAAAAAAAGTTTGGAGATGAACTGTGACTACATAAGTGCTTTCTGTTACTGCCACTGAAGATTTCTATGTCTTTCTTGTGAACTACCCTCAAAATGGCAATGAGCTGCCTTGTCGTATACTTAGGAGGCCTTAGAGCAGTGCTCTCTAATAGAACTTTCTGTGATAATGGAAATGTTCTATAATAAAGCATCTGCTGGGTGTATGTGGCTAGTGTGACTGAGGAACTGAATTTTTGGTTTAAATTTAAATAGCCGTACATAGCTAGTGGCTACCATATTGGACAGCGCAGGCTTAGAGGCAACTTTAGTACTTTTATGAGGGAGAAACAAGTGACCAAAAAGCAAACTGACCTGTAGGACTTTTGCAAGCAGCATGTTAAGAGCTCCTTTAGAGGTTAGTCTTATATGCCTACATCATGTTCATTTGTGTCTCCAGTTACTTCTGTACCCTATCAAAAAAATTGAGTTATTAATAAAAGCTTCTTCAGGGCCGGCCCGGTGACACAGTGGTTAAGTTTGCACGTTCCGCTTCTTGGCGGCCCAGGGTTCGCCAGTTCGGATCCCGGGTTGGGGGACATGGCACCACTTGGCATGCCATGCTTTGGTAGGCATCCCACATGTAAAGTGGAGGAGGATGGGCATGATGTTAGCTCAGGGCCAGTCTTCCTCAGCAAAAAGAGGAGGACTGGCAGTAGTTAGCTCAGGGCTAATCTTCCTCAAAAAAAAAAAAAAAGAAAAGCTTCTTCAGAGCTTTGTATGACTTATTTAACATGGCAGGGAAATAAATTGCTAAGGTTGGGAGGACAGTACTCTCACTAGGGGCCATGTAGAAATGTGTGTGTGGGCTTTGTGTTGTCACAGTGACTGGTCAGTGCTACTGGCCTTTAATGCCTGGGCTCAGGGATGTTAACTATGGTATTATCCTGCTTAAAATACCCATAGCATGCTCATTGAGAAATGCTATTGGATTTTTTTTTTATTATTATTGATGAGGAAGATTGGCTTGAGCTAACATCTGTTGTCAATCTTCCTCTTTTTGCTTGAGAAAGATTGTTGCTGAGCTAAAATCTGTGTCAATCTTCCTCTATTTTGAATGTGGGATGCTGCCACAGCATGGCTTAATGAGTAGTGTGTAAGTCCACACCTGGTATCCGAACTCATGAACTCTGGGCTACAGAGTGTGTGAACTTAACCACTGCACCACCAGGCAGACCCCTGGGTCTTTTTGATGGTATTAAAATTTAGAAATCCTAGCATCCAAAGGGTTATTTCTTCTCCGAAAAATTCAAACATCTGGAATATGTTCTCTAACTCTTCTGGCTATGAGATTTTTCTGTTCGGTAACCTATGGTGTTGTGAATCTAGGACTCCTTTTCAGCACCAATCAATTAATAGAACATTTGAATGTTGATGTTGGAAAACACTGAAAAAACTATTTGACATTTGTTTAGAGCAGAAGCAATGAAACTGGCACCTTATGTAGTGTGCATAAAAATCCACAGGGATGATTGAAAAACTATTCTGCTGCAAATGAATGGAAGAAAGCAGGAGGTCTAATTGTCGTAAGCTGAAACATCACCCAAACAGTATTCATCTCTCTCTCCTTTAAAAGACAAATCAGTCAAACTATTTATTGTATTATGTAGAAGAATGCATGTATTTATAGAATATGTTTCCAAATTTAACGGCCACCTTTTTCCCTTAAAGAACATAGTAGAAAAGAAAACTACCAAGGCTAAGTGCAGTTGAATGATTTTAGAGCTGTTTTCTGTTATGGTCCCTAGAGCTCAGGTGTCTGTTTTTCTGGAAAGGAACCATTCACTTGATAAGTGAGCTGGAAAGAGAGGCTTTTATTCTCTGTGTGAGTTACAGAAAGGACTAATAGTTAGTAAAGGTGATAAAATTGCAGAGATCAGGTAATGATGCTTTTGGAAGCAAGCAATGTAGGTTGTTAACAGAGCCTACAAGCCTTCGAGATTGATTGTGGGCCAAGCTTGGGAGAAGGTACATCCTATGTAACTGTCATCGTAACTGGAGACATTTAAAAAATTTTTTTTTTAATTGAGATTCATAATAGTTTACATCATTGTGAAATTTCATTTGTATATTATTTCTTGACTGTCACCACATAGGTGCTCCTCTTCACCCCTGTGCCCACCCTCTACCCCCCTTCCCCTGGTAACCACTGAACTATTTTCTTTGTCCATGTGTTTGTTTATATTCCACATATAAGTGAAATCATATGGTGTTTTCTTTCTCAGTCTGGCTTATTTCGCTTAGCGTAATACCCTCCAAGTCCATGTATATTGTTGCAAATGGGATGATTTTGTCCTTTTTATGGTTGAGTAGTATTCCATTGTGTGTGTATGTGTACACATATATACACACACCACATCTTCTTTATCCAGTCATTGGTCGATGGGCACTTGGATTGTTTCCATGTCTTGGCTATTGTGAATAGTGCTGCAATGAACACGCAGCTGCATATGTTACTTTGGATTGTTGATTTCAAGTTGTTTGGGTAGATACCCAGTAGTAGGATAGCTGGGTCATACGGTATTTCTATTTTTAGTTTTTTGAGGAATCTCCATACTGTTTTCCATAATGGCTGCACCAGTTTGCATTCCCACCAGCAGTGTATGAGGATTCTCTTTTCTTCATGTCCTCTCCAACATTTGTTGTTTTTGTTCTTGGTAATTACAGCCATTCTGACTGGTGTAAGGTGATATATCTCATTGTAGTTTTGATTTGCATTTCCCTTGATTAGTGATGTTGAGCATCTTTTCATGTGCCTGTTGGCCATCTGTATATCTTCCTTTTAAAAATGTCTGTTCATATCCTCTGCCCATGTTTTGATCGGGTTGTTTTTTGTTGTTGTTGTTGAGTTGTATGAGTTCTTTATATACTTTGTATATCAACCCCTTGTCTGATAAATGATTTGTAAATATTTTCTCCCAGTTGCTGAGTTGTCTTTCCATTTTGTTGATGGTTTCCTGAAGCTTTTTAGTCTGATGTAGTCCCATTTGTTAACTTTTTCTTTTGTTTTCCCTGAGCCGAGTAGACATGGTATTTGAAAAGATGTGGCTAAGACCACTTTGAGACATTTTTGATACAGTCTAGTGTTACTATGCTTTTTTTTTTGTAACTATGGGTGATAGACTGATAATTGCATTAATGTCATTATAAGGGTTATATTAAAAAAGGAAAAGATAATTTCCTTATGTTTCCCCTCAGTAATGGCAGAATCTGTATCTTGTTCTAGCAAAATATAATGACTCTATTTTGCCTAAAGACAAAATATAATAGAAGTATATGGAAACCTGAAAAGACATCATGTTTTGTGAACGTACTTTCTTAAACATTGAAGTTTAAGTGATTTTAGCTAAAGATTGAGTAAGAATATTTTTGGGAGAGATTTCATGTTTCTAAAACAATATTGTTGTTTTTAATACATTATTTGATTATGTTTACAAGCTTTGTTAATTAACTTCCTTTGATAGCATGATATATTTTTAATGCAGTCTATTTCAAATTGACCAGGTATGTAGAAGCTCTGCTAGTTCCCTAAGGGTTGCATTGTGTGTGTGTGTGTGTATGTGTGTGTGTTAAAGGCAAAATCTCCTCATTATGAACCATTGAATGAAGAAATTGTGCAAATCAATAATAACATAAAATCTATTCTTTTTTTCTACAATACCAGATGCGTTTACTGAATTAATTTTTTAGAATGTGCTCTTGTTTTTTCCTATGGTGTACTGCAGGGCTTTTTCAGTGTTTCTTAGAGGTTCTAAATGCATTGTTTATAGGTCATAATTGCTGCTGATTTGATTCATGTGACGTGGAGGGTGTCTTTGCAGGGTGACTACCATCTGTTTAGAGATGTCTCTTCCATTTTCAGTTGTCTCTACAAATCTGAGATCAGGGTCTCTCAAGATGATATGGCTACTATGTCTTGTCTACTTTTTAAATTGAGAAGACTGACTTTTATGGTATCCCATTATAAATTCTACAAAGATTTGGCCATTTCTTTCTTTCGTTCATTCATTCCTTTGCATTCATATGAATTAATATTGAATAGTATGGATAATATATTTTTGACAGAATAAGTTGATCCAGATGGAAAATTATTGCCTTTAGGCAAAATAGAGACAATAAAATTGTTAAATTAAGGAGGAAAAAATCCAATGTCCTGACAATGATTTCTTGGACAATGACAATCAGAGGTCTAGGAAGATAGTTGAGTTCTTTGACCTTATTTTTTTTATTAATTTATTTTTTTTGTTGAGATTACATTGGTTTATAATATATAAATTTCAGGTATACATCATTACATTTTGACTTCTATACAGAAGTCAAAATACATCATGTTCACTACCAAAAGCCTTTGCCATTGGTCACCATACACATGTGTCCTTTTACCCCTTTCGCCCTCCCCCCTCCTCTCTTCCCCTCTGGTAACCACTAATCTATTTCTGTATTTATGTGTTTGTTGATGTTTTTGAACTTGTTTTTGTGTTATCCACTTGGCTCAGAATTTTATCATTTCATTGTGTTGCTCCTGATCTCTGGAGAGAAAGGATGAAATACTCAGCTTGTTGAATCTCTTAATTCAGAAATATCTTCTGTAGGTTGAAAAGAAATGAACAATCTATAGAAATTTTTTTTAAACTCTGGTAAGATAGGCATTTTAATAATTTAGAGCTCTTTTGATCGATGAATCCGTCATGATTTTATGGCAAAGATGGAGAATATGACTGTGATGTTGTAATATATATCAAAGTTTCTATCATAATGTTTCAGTGTCTCTGAAACATACTAAACAACTCAATAAATGTTGGGTTTTTTTCTTTTTCTTTGAAAGCCTTTTCCTTTGTTGAAAATGTAAAACAAGCATTCCTAGGATAATATATAATTCCTGCAGTTATATTTTCTGTCAATTCATACGAGTACATTTACACTCTAGGACTGAAATGAACTACCAAAAAAGAACGCCTCAGTCCTCAGGCATTGACTCCAAGTTCAGAAGTTCCATGCCTCCCACATACTTTTTCCCTAATTCTTTGAGTGGCTTTAGGGTACTTGTGCAACCAAGTTCTTGTTCTGTGCTCAGGGAGAAAAATATAGAATCTGGAAGTGTCCCCCAAATGACCTAAATGGATTGTTCACCTGTAAGAAATCTATCTTTGAATAGGCATTGATTCTAGTTGATAAGTATCTAAAAATATACTTTTGATTATAGAAATAAAACTTATTTTTTATACTCATATTTTGCATTTAGTGTACTTATGCTTTATGTCTGGTGTTGAGGGATGTCTGTGAGCCTTTATTTTTATCTTGTAATGCTTTAGAGATAAGTGCTTTAGTATAACTTAAAAGTAGTACCTAATTTAAAAAAGTGTGTAAGTTACAGTAAACAATTAAAAAGATGACATCTTTCATGGACTGTTTTGGGTAAAACATTTATGAAACTTTAATTTGTACTTCTATAAAGTCTTGATTCAAGTAAATTAGGGGTCTGTTTGGTAAATAGTGTATGGGAACCTAATGTGTTTTATCTTTGATTTCCTCAGATATTTTTGAAACATGGATGGTAAGTGTTTTGCTGCTGTATGATCCTTGGAAGTTCACAGGCCTCTGTTTTGTTCCTTGTTATATCATCTATCCTCAGTGTATACTTTTTTTTTTTTAAAGATTGGCACCTGAGCTAACAACTGTTGCCAATCTTCTTTTTTTCTTTTTTTGTTTTTTTCTCCCCAAATGCCCCCAGTACATAGTTGTATATTTTAGCTGTGAGTCCTTCTAGTTGTGGCATGTGGGATGCCGCCTCAATGTGGCCCGATGAGCGGTACCATGTCCGTGGCCAGGATCCAAATCGGTGAAACCCTGGGCCACCAAAGTGGAGTGCGCGAACATAACCACTCGGCCATGGGGCCAGCCCCTATATTTTTCTTTTTAAGGAGACGCGCACACACACACACACACACACACACACAGACACACACACACACAGACACACACACACACATACACATACATTCCTGAACCTTTTACATTCTTGATGGAATGCCAAGACATATGTCTGTTGAATCTAATTTCACTGAAGTGGCATGTGTATTTGTTAATACATTATCATACTGACAAAATAACTTAAAAATTTCCCCAGTTTTATTTGATCATCATTTATTCATGATTTATTATGAGGACCAATTTTTGATGTTAGTAATTAATATTATGTGAATATAAAATCTGATATTATTTTAACATTGTGCAGAGCAGGAAAATGCAAAAGCTGTTGATCCTGTCTGGCCCCAGTTTGAGGTCACTTCGCTTCAGTTATCTCCTATGATAATGAGTCATAAATGGTCCCTGTTTTTATTCTCCATCTTTACAGTGGTTGCTACCATTAATATAAAACATTTCCAGTTTTCACCATGAGTT
The DNA here is from genome assembly GCF_021613505.1 of Equus quagga. Lineage (NCBI taxonomy): Eukaryota > Metazoa > Chordata > Mammalia > Perissodactyla > Equidae > Equus > Equus quagga. The sequence goes on from NC_060274.1 coordinate 98,870,204, forward strand.
TTGTGTATCAGATTTTTATGAAATGCTAAAGGACGTTACTGATAGCCCCCAGGAGATTCAGTTCCTTCTTTGTGTATCACACTTCCTGCCTAAGAGCTAGTGGACTGTGGAAACAATGACTAACATGGAGCACTGTTTTAAGATACAGTATGCAGAATTCCCAGACATCAATTTAAAAATAAATTATGCTCATGAAAAGTATGTAGGGCATGTTTCTGTTAAAAAAAAAAGCCCTGGGAAAAAATCCGAATTGAATTGAGAAGATGGAGTATCATGTAAAGGATGACTCAGTCAAAGAACAGATATTTGTTATTCTTTTATCTTTAGTTAGGCACTTAATTTTTAAAAAATTGTCTTTAGGTATTTAACATGTTGAAAAGCTGATGCATTTGTTTAACATAAATAATACATAGATCATAAAGAGAAATGTTTCAGAGATGTTTTATTATTTAAACAAAAAAGTCAATAATAGTAATTTAATTAATAATAAGTACTGCTAACTCCTGACATTTTACCATTTCAGGGTGCCCTCAGACATGAAGTATTGGTAATAGGTTGCTGAGAGGTTCACATATTTCATGTCTGAGAAAACTGAGGTACAGTGTTGCTCAAAGCAAGATCAAAAAGTAGATCTTGCTCTAATTCCAGTGATTTTCCCACTTTATACGTTTTTCACAGTTGATGTATGGCAGAGTAAATGTGCCTTTTTAAAGGACAGAGTCCATATTTTCTTGGAAATAATAAAAGCTTTCAAAGGAGAAAGGTTGTTAGAAGTGTGTCACCTCTTGCTGACATCTTTTAAAGTTTCAGCAGTGAACTCTTTCCTAACTGTTGTCCTTGTGTTTTAGGAATGCTGCCACCAGTGGGTAGCAGCGTAAGATAAATGTCTATTCTGAATAGTTTGTGCATTTTCTGAGATTCAAGAAGTTGCTTCCTACTCAAGTGTATCCATTTATTCACTCAACAAACATTGCTAGGCACTATAATTAACAATGAAGATTTTTTTTTTTTGAGGAAGATTAGCCCTGAGCTAACATCTGCTGCCAATCCTCCTCTTTTTGCTGAAGAAGGCTGACCCTGCGCTAACATCCGTGCCCATCTTCCTCTACTTTATACGTGGGACGCCTACCACAGCATGGCCTGCCAAGCAGTGCCATGTCCACACCCGGGCGCAAACCAGCAAACCCCAGGCCGCCAAAGCAGAACATGTGAACTTAACCAATGCGCCACTGGGCCAGCCCCCAACAATGAAATTTTTATTATTTATTTTTATAATGCCTTTTTATTCAAAAGTAAAATTTAGATAAACTTTGTGTAAATGCCATCTAATGTTACAAATTTAAGAACAGAAATATAATTTATTCTAACCAATCTATTATTATTCTTTTAGCCAGTCATTCTGACCCTAATTATATGTATAGTTCCTGGTTACTGTATTTAATCTTAATGTATGTTAAGACTAATTGGACCCTTAGGTGGTAGATTTCACAGCTTTTGGGCTTTTAGGCTTACTTCACATATAAAATGAAATGCCTTTTTTTTTTTCTGTATTGAATGTTTTTCATAGTGAGGTTGCCCACTTTTGCAACAGTGATGAAATGTATCAAGTAGAAAGTAAAAATCATCAGTAATTCTGCCAGAGATATCCACTGTATGCTTTCTTCTTTTTCCTTTTTGCTGAGGAAGATTAGTCCTGAGCTAACATCCATGCTAGTCTTCCTCTATTTTTCACTGCATGGGCTGACAGCACAGCATGGCCATGAGCAGAATGGGCTGGATCCGTGCCCAGGAACCAAACTGGGCTGCTGAACTGGAATGTGCTGAAATTAACCACTAGGCCACTGTGGCTGGCCTTCACTATATACTTTTTAAAAGTGTTTTATATTTTATTTTATTTTAAAAATTTACTTAAAATTTTTAAAATTGTGGTAAAATATACATAATATAAAATTTACCATCTTAACTAGTTTTTAAGTGTACAGCTCAGTAGCGTTAAGTACATTCACATTGTTGTGCAACCAGTCCTCAGAACTCTTTTCATCTTGCTGAAGCACCATACCCATTAAACAACTCCCATTTTCCCCTCCCCTCAGCCTCTGGCAACCACCCTTCTACTTTTTGTCTATGAATATGTCTATTCTAGGTATCTCACATAAGTGGAATCATACTGTATTTGTCTTTCTGTGACTGGCTTATTTCACTTAGTGTAATATCCTCCAGGTTCAGCCATATTGTAGCATGTGTCAGAATTTCTTTCCTTTTTTCCACTGATTGCTTTTCAAAAAAACTCCAAAATGCTATCATATTATTCCTATTTCTTTGTAAATTATTTTTTTTCAAACCTATCAATGTGTGGCAGATGTCTTCCCAAAGACATCAATATTTATAGACCATTATGTATATATCATTTCTATTGCTGCCAACAACAGCATCCCGGTTCTACAGATGGGAAAGTGAGGCTTAGAGGTGAATAGCTTTCAGTTTATAAGGATTGATGGCAGGGGCTAAATCCAGGGCTGCCTGATTCTAGAGTCAGACTGCAGTGTGGTTCCTGTAGGTCAAGGATGCGATTATTGTGGAGGACTGAAGCAATTTTGAAGACGAATTCTGTGGTAGCTGAAGGAGCTGACTGTAGGCTCTCGTTCTGAGGAAGCTCCACAGCTTGCATTTTACAGCTGCAGCAGGTGCAAAGGTCTGTCTCTAGAAACAGCTTCCAAGCATTCTACTGCATTACATTTTGTCTTGAGTCAGTTATATCTGTGTTAAGACTGGATTCTTTCTAAGAGGTCAGCAGTTGTCCTGATCAGAAATCTATTTTCAATGGCCTTTCAAAAAGCTGGAGATAAAAGAGCAGAGAGGAAATTATCTTCCTCTTAGTTTAAGGATAATGAAAAGTGGTAAGTGCTGAAACTCTCAGTGGGCTAGCTCAGATATCATGATAAGTGTAGCTCGTTACAAGCCTTTTAGAGCAAGAAAAGACCACAGAAATAATGTAAATCTATTTCTTAATTTCATACATGAAGTACTGATCTGAAATGGCTAACCAAAGTAGTTAACTGTGCCGTTAGGAGTGAAATCGAAGTTTCTTGTTTTCGAGAATTGTCTGTCAGCTGTCGTTGGTGAACAGGGCCAGATCTTCTCATACCAAACTGACTTTTACTTGCATTTTGTACTACGAGTGTACTTTGTATAAAGTTTCCTGGCTGATAGTATAATTGAGAAGATTTGGAAATCTTAACCAGCGATTTCCATTTTCATAGAATTCTTGAGGGCTAGAGATGTCTGTGGGTTGGAAATGTTTTTATTACCCTGTGAAAGTAGTTGACTTCTCACAAGTCGATTTAGCATTTACCACTGATTCTAATGTGATAGGGAGTGAACAAAGTCATGTGGGCTGTCAAGACTAAGTGTTGCTCATAGTATCGTTAGAAATAAAGAGAGCTGTCGGGGAAGTTTTCTTGAATTCCCAGCCTTGATCCATCAAGCAGTTGTTGGGGCGAATCCATTACCATTGTGAGTCATGTCAGAGGCAGAGATCTAAATGAAGATCAGAGCTCTTTCAGAGAAAGCTTAGATCAACTACAGTAAAGATTGTAGAACAGGATAGGCAAACCTGTTTTTGTGTGGCTTGCAAAATAACAATGCGTTTTTTTTAAATATTTTTAAATGGTTGAAAAAATTCAAAAGAAGAAAAATATTTCATGATACATGAAAATTATAAGAAATCCAATTTCACAGTCTAAAAATAAAGTTTTATTGGAACATAGCTGTACTCATTCATTCACGTATTGTTTGTGGTTACTTTTGCACTAAAGTGGCAGAGTTGAGTAGTTGTGGTAGGTACTGGATGGTCCCACAAAGTCTAAAATATTTACTGTTGGGTCCTTTATAGAAGTGTGCTGACCCCTGTTACAGAACATCAAGAATGATTTGTATTTTTGAGTACCATGGAAATTTGTGAATTTCTTTACTTACCAAGAACTCTAGCTGAATACTTCCAGATTTCTTGAAGAATTTTTCCACTGTTTTTTTTTTGCCTCTGGGACAACTATAATAGTCCATTCATGACTATTTTTCTTGACTTCCTTTGCTTATTTTCTAGTGGTTCCTTTTGCCAGCCAGGTGAACAGACCAAAACCACACAGGAAGGTCTGTGGTCTGCCTAAAGAAGCTTTCTACAGAGGGATATGTCTGGCTTGGGTACCTCTCTGTGGTAGAAACCTGGATTTTGATTGTGATCTTTCCACTAGAGCTTTGATTCGAATGTATATAATTTTATATACATTTTATAAAATGACACTCACTTTCAAAGTGTAAAATGAATAAACATGTTTCTTGTTAGATCCATATTTGTGGGAAGAAAATCTTAAATCTTTCATGTTTTTACCAGGCATTTTAATAACTTTAATCCTATTTCTCATGGCTTAATTTTCCATCAAGATTAATTGATATATATTCTTTGTTATTGGTTGCCCTTAAACATTTAAACCAATGTCTCTTTTTGCAGTCATCTTCTGACAGAGGAAAAACATCAGTGGTTGAGAGACTATACTCCACCTCTTATAAAAGTTATTTCCCCCCTCTTTCCAGCTGTGGTTACTGGATGTCAGTTCTCTTGTGGCTCATGTAAGAAAGAAGTGGCCCTGCTACTTTATAAGAAGTCTGAGTTTGCCGCCGCTGAGAGCTTTCGATCCTGCCACCATTACCACCGTTCTTTTACAGCATAACGAACAGGGGTTGTCTGTCTAGAGAGAGCCCTTATCTGAAGGTTTGGAGTTTGGTAAAGTAGATCTTCTATCAAGTTGCACCATGCTTTGGTCATAATTGTGCTTTTGTGCTTTCTGGGGATGATTCTCAACTTTGCTTTGGAGCATGCATAGCGCTGGGCTGGGTCGTGGTATTGAGTTGAGCATTTGAGTTCCCTTCTTATTTCATAGGGCTCTTTTGTTACCTGGTTGGTCCTTGATGCTCCTCTGTCTTAGCTTATAAGTTTGGAGGTGTGGGGGTTAGAGCTCACTCATGGGAGGAGGTGGGCTCACTCTGTTAGAATCTTCTTCATTCAGAGAATCCTTTTTGCTGTGGAGTCTTCTCACATTATGGGATAGCGGTCTTGGAGCTCTGTAAGCAAAGCCAATGAAGGATGACAGAATGTGAAAGGAAAAGCTGAGGCAACTGCAGGCTGGAGTGGGTGGTCAGAAGCCTGGGAGAACAGCAACATCTTAGGTAAAGTTTGTTCTGATTTCAGAGTAAGGGGAAGTTGGGATGAGGCATAACATTAAGGCCTTTTGACTTAACTCTGAGTTGTTGGTAAGGAGGGTGAGAATAGAGACTGGGGGAAAACCCCCTTTTTACCATTTCTGAAATGTGGAAAAACAGGGTGAGCATTTATAATCTAATTCTAAGGTTTTAGAATGTGCAACAAAGTGAGTTATTATATGAGTAATAAATATGATGTAAGATATTATGGTAAAGTTATGGTTTTTGGGTTTAAGAAGGAAGAGTGAAGTGGGAACCGTGCTCATTCTCCTTCTCTGGGGAGGGTGGAGGGCTGTGGACTCACACACGGGAACTGCTCCAGATAGGAAAGGAAGCCTGAAAGGGAGAGAGAGGAGGGCGGTGTCTCAGCTCCTGAGCTGTCATCTACAGAAAACTCAGCACTCCCTGTCTAGGCTATCTCAGTCATGTCCTGGAAGGAGGGTCTCCTTCAGAAGCTTTATTGCTGACACCCAGGCCTCATTGTCCTAATAGGAGTGACTACCAGGCCGTGAACACTCCAGTAAGCAGGGCCCTCAACAGTTATTTCTATGTGTGTGTTGTGAATGTTTGTATTTCTCTCCTCACCCCTAGGCTGAGTAGAATAACTAGGGCTGTGTCTAGAGAGGAAAGTGTGCCTGTAAACAGTTGGATGCTCCCTCGGAGCATCAGCCGTTCAAGGTAAATGCACTGGATTTATACCCTGGCTCCCTGCTTTCCCACCCTTGAGGTGTGGCTGTTCCTAAAGCCCCAGGAGGATGGAAGAGGGGGTGGTGTGGGCTAGAGGAGGAGGAGCAGCTACCTGCAGGGAGTTACTTGAGTTTCCTCATCCGGCTGTAATTGGTATAAAGTAGAATCCTAGATCATTAGAGTTGAACTAGAGTTTAGTGATCATCCAGTTCAACTTCCTTGTTTTACCAGTGAGGAAATGGACACCTATGGAGGGTCCAGGACTTAGATCAGAGGGGAATGAGTAGCAGTCTTAAGGCTAGACCTCAGGTCTCTCTCTCTTTTTTTTTTTTTTGAGGAAGATTAGCCCTGAGCTAACATCTGTTGCCAATCCTCCGCTTTTTGCTGAGGAAGATTGGCCCTGAGCTAACATCTATGCCCACCTTCCTCTATTTTATATATGAGACACCTGCCACAGCATGGCTTGATAAGCAGTGCATAGGTCTGTGCTCAGGATCTGAACTGGTGCCTGCCGAAGCAGAGCACGCGAACTTAACTGCTGCGCCACCTGGCGGGCTCCTAGACCTCAGGTCTCTTGGTTCAGTAACTCTACTTCTTTCAGCCTGGACTGTGGAGGGTTAAATTGTCTCAGGAACCTGGGATGGGGTTCAAGGGTGCTGCTGAGTAGTTAGCTACAGTTAGGGTAGTGGTCCCTGGCCCATAGGCTAGAACAGGTGACCTGAGCAGAATCTCTGACTCTGGTAACTTATTACTACGTATTGGGGGGGACTGTGATGTGCTTGTTGCTGGGGATGGGGGTGCATCTGGGCGTGCTTTGCTGAGGGTGAGATGGAGATAGAAAGATTGTTGGAGAAGACGGTAAGGGGATCTAGTTGAAGGCTCCCCTTCTGAGTGAGCTTTGAAGTTACAGTCAGAGGAACCTGCTCAAACTCTTGAGGCCGGGCAAGTAGTATCTACTGTGACATTTGGAGAACTGAAAAGTAGAGGGGGACAGACTTAGCGGTTGCTGGGAGTGTGGGGAGTAGTACAGGTCCTTTTATGGTTACAGCTTTCTGTACTTATTTCTGCCTAACTGGCTAATGCAACTCACATTTTAAGCTCTCACAATGACTTTAAACATTATCCCTTTCATTCTATTTCTCTGTCTAATTTTTCCATATGTTAAAATTGAACATAGACTATAAAAAACCGGAATTTTTATAAACTCTAAACTAAAATATTTGGCAAACTGCAGGACTGGTTTTACTGGAAAGAATGAGCCTAGCTTTTGGAATTGATTTTTCTTGTTTTGCTCCCATTTATGTGATCGCCTGCTCTATAGAGGCGGTGTCGTGCAGGGATTAAGCACAAGGAGCCTGAGCTCTGCTACTTGGGTGAATCCTGGCTCTGCTATGTATAGTGTGTGACCTTAGTTAAGTTAAATAATTTAACATCTGTAAAATGAGGCTAATACCTTAGAAGGTTGTTGTGAGGGTTAAATAAGTTAATACATGAGTTGGAACAATGCCTGGTCCACATTGCTGTTTACATATTAGCTGTTATCGTGGCCCTGGCATTGATCTAGGCCCTTTGTCACTTAATTTATGAGCAAACTGAGGCTCAGAGAGATTTAAAAACTTGCTTAAGATCTTCAAGCTAGTAAGTGGCTAAAGTATGACTTGAACTTTCTCTGTCTGACTCAAAGCCTGGCTCTTAACTGCTCTGCTGGTTTTTTTTTTTTTTTTTTTTTTGAGGAAGATTAGCCCTGAGCTAACTGCTGCCAATCCTCCTCTTTTCACTGAGGAAGACTGGCCCTGAGCTAACATCCATGCCCATCTTCCTCTGCTTTCTATGTGGGACACCTACCACAGCATGGCTTGCCAAGCAATGCCGTGTCTGCACCCAGGATCCCAGCCAGTGAACCCCAGGCCGCTGAAGCAGAACGTGCACACTTACCCTGTGCACCACCTGGCCAGCCCTCTGCTGGCTTTCTGAGGTGTGGCAAATCACTTGATTGGAGATTGTAGGTTTTCTGGCTATCCACTCATCTATCCATCTATCTTATACTTTCTAATTTGGATTTTTTCATTATGTTCTCATTTTGTTAATAGAATATCTGTGACTTAAACAAGAATTATAAAATATAAAGAAGGATAAAAATAAAACAATTGCTTTTAAAATAATGCAACTCAAATAATTAGACAAGAACTTTAAAAATCCATGCTAAGAGTAGTAAATTGTGAAAGGCATAAAATGTCGTTTCATATGACATCTGATAATGGCTATCAGTGTTTCCACACACTTGTAAGTTGTGTGGAAATTAAGACAGTTATTCTTAGGCATTTTGAGCTTACCATTTTAAAACAGTCATGGCATTGATGTTTTAACCATTTATACATCTTAATTACCAGGAAGAAACTATATCAAATTTTTATAGCTCGTGGAAAGCTTCCCAGTCTGTACTCTAGATTAAGATAAAGAGAATTAGGGCCCAAGAAGTGAGACAGGTCTGCTTAGCAACAGTGACAGGTGAGGTTGATGAGAATTAACAGCGTTTGACTGTTAGCAGAATGGTGGTGTAATGGGATCTGCTTATGGAAATGCAATGCTGACTAGATGGCTGAGGGAGTGATGCTTTCTCTTTTATTTTGTAAAATTATCAGGGAGATCTGTTAAATGATGCTATTGAGCCCAGAATTTTTATTTATTTATTTTGATGTCTAAATCATTGTAATTTTAACTAAAATCTTCACAGGCTGAAGATTATTACTAGTAATATTAAAACTTTTGTTACTCTTGTGGATAGTACCTTTTTTCATAATATTTTCTAGTTAGTTATTAATTAGCTATAAGAAAGCATTTCTTTTCATAGTTGTCATATAATGTCACATTTTTTTCTGTCATCAGTTCTAGTGCTTTTCTTTTTTTCCCCATATATATTTCACTTTATTTTTTTCATATACATCATAATATATTTCGAATTCTGTGTAGATCATCTCATGTTCACCACCCACAGACTAATTATAATCCAGCACCACACATGTGTGCCTAATCGCCCCTTTCGCCCTCCTCCGTCCCCCGTTCCCCTGTGAGAATTTTTAGATTTCTGTACTAAACATACTTTTGATATTGTATTGAAAATTAGAATTATATTTTATAGTATTGTCAACTTTGTAATTATCTTAAGACGAAACTTATTCAGTGGAAAGGAAAGTAGTGAAATAAAAGCAAAACAAACATCCCACTACTCCAACAAAACCACTCTGAACAACCAATACCTGCACTTTGGGAAAATATTTAATATATCTCTAAATTGGAAATTGTCCAACTATTCAGGTTGCTCAAAAAAAAAAAAAGAAAGCTGATAAGAATTTTTAAAATTTATTTACTGGGCAAGGTAAAGAATTGTTGTATCGAGATGAAGTAGCCATTGGTAAAGTTTATTTAAAGTTTTAGCCAGGACACACTCAAGATTAAAACAATTGTCAATATAGGAAAAGATGGCTCAGAGTACATGGCAGTGTGACATTAAAGATTACGCCAGGGGCTGGCCCTGTGGCACAGGGGTTAATTGCGCATGTTCCTCTTCGGCGGCCTGGGGTTCGCAGGTTCGGATCCCGGGTGCAGACATGGCACTGCTTGACAAGCCATGCTGTGGTAGGCGTCCCACGTATAAAGTAGAGGAAGATGAGCATGGATGTTAGCTCAGGGCCAGTCTTCCTCAGCAAAAAGAGGAGGATTGGCAGCAGATGTTAGCTCAGGGCTAATCTTCCTCACACACACAAAAAAAGATTACACCAGATAGAGTGTGTCTCAGGAATGACCATATGGCCTTTCTGTCTGATGTCAGTTTCAGGACTCAGACAAATGAGTTGGTTTTAGATATGCTTTAAAGGATTGTTCTTTCATCACCTTTATTAGGTTTGTTTACAAGTTGATCAACTGTATTTCAAATGGATCAAATCTGCATCCTATCAAATGAATTAACATAATGACAAAATTGTATTCTTCCTAAAAATTTGTATGCTGATTCCTTTCAGGTTCTGTGGGTTTGTAACATTGAGTACTACACTAGAATGAAGTATAGGTATCTTGTGTTCTTTTTATTTGGAGAAAGAAAAGAATTTATCTTTTTCCTAGTTTTAAGCTGATAATACAGGAATGAAATGGGAAGAAATAACGGTTCTTTTCTAAGAGAGACTTTTCCAAGGATGATTTTAAAAGAACAGGCAAAGGAGAGCAGAGCCACAGCCTTGCAGCTTGAGTCGAGATAAGCAGAAGTGTGCGTGTGCTGAGTGTCACATGGCAGGAGGCTTTCCCCGGAGCAGTTTGCCTGTCCTAGGAGCTGTTTCATTTTGTGTCTGATAGAGTTGTACTTTGGAAGGTACCCGGTTCCCTGCCTGTTGCTTTGTTATGGATTATACAGGTAAGTTAAATTTAAAATATTTTCCAGCCATATAGAATTACTTAAAATATAATATTTTGAATTTATATTTTAAAAATTATGTTGGTTGTGTTTATACCTTAAAAAATATTATGCATGTATTTATTCCCGAGTATGTATGAATTTGTTGTATACAAATTGTGATTAATTTAGGATAAGCACTTAAGGAAATTTCTCAGACATACCCTTGTTGTTTTTTCTATTTCAGTTTGAGTCATACTCAAACAGACTTAAAATAAACTGCAAGCTATAATTGATGCACGTTTTCCCTCTCTGGGCCAGAAGGGTTAGAGCACAAACATCTGAGTTCAGATTATGCCACTCAGAGAATAAAATACACCTACCGTGTACAGACAGCTTCTGGTTTCTGTAAAACGTTGGCGTTGTGGCAGTTTTGTGCATGTGTATGGCCCAGTCTTTTAGAAGAAGTTAACTTAGTGAAGTGAATTGGAGAATTTCAGTTTTTATCCTAAATTTTCTGAGTGTTAAGGTGTCCAGATTTTTCTGATGGATGACTAGCCTCTTCCATTTTTGAGCTGCATAGCCTTGTTCTCGATGTTCAGTTTCACTGAATTGTGAATTGGTACAGGTTCAGGAACAAAGTGAAGGTTAGACTAACCGTGGGTGGTGGCTGCTCGATGAGTAAGTGGGGGATTCCCTTACATTAGACGGGGCTAAGGTGGGTTGGGAGTTGAGGTGGTGATAAGGAGGTAAGGACGGGAGTCTTTGTCCCAAATTTGTGCAACTAATTAAAAATTATATTACCCAAAATTTGAACTTCTGGGTAATGGCGACACTATTTTCTGACAGATTCCTTTTAAACTAGAGAACAAAAGCTTTGGGAGATTTTCCTCCACAGCAGAGACCACTTTCCATAACCAGTATCATGACAAAATCCCAGTTAGTGTGTGTTTAGATTAAGCTCTACTTGCATATTTTCTATAAATGATCCTTTTTAATATATGAATGGACCTTTGGCAAGACAGCTAATTATGGTGTGCAAATCAAATTTTTGTGGGGAAATCGATAATTTAAAATGCAACTTTTAGGAGCTTGCTACGTAGAGGACTTCTGTAGTGAATATTTTTGAAGATAAAACATTTTGAAATAACTAATTGCCCCAAATATGTTTTTTTCTATAGATCCATTTTTTTCCTATTTTAGTTCATTTAAAGCAAGTATACCAGCATCTCTCTCTCTGTCTCTGTGTATTTTGCATTTCTCTTTTTCATAAGATAAGATTAGTGTACCAAAATTTTTGTTCCAGGCCTCTGAAATAAAATATACTTGTCTTTTAGAAGGCTCACTGTATGTCTGGTACTATGTTGAAGCAGAAAGGAACACACTTTATGGCCATTTGCAAAGAAATCAAATTTCTAAACTCCTTCCAGGCAGCTTTGGTATGAGTATGCTTTTAATTATAAATTTGTACCTTTTGCCAAAGAACAGAACCATTGATTCTTTCATTTTGCAATAGTTTATATATTGCCATTAAAACACTTCTCTCTTGTTTTTAAGTAATGCTTTAGAAACATATGGATGATAGTCTAAAAGACAAACAACTTTAGAGGCTGGCCCTGTGGCCAACTGGTTAGGTTTCTGTGCTCTGCTTTGGCGGCCTGGCGTTTGCCAGTTTGGATCCTAAGCATCGACCTAGCACCCCTCGTGCTGAGGCAGCATCCTACACAGAAGAACTAGAGGAACCTACAACTAGGATATACAACTATGTGCTGGGCAGCTTTGAGGAGAAAAAAAAAGGAAGAGATTGGCAACAGATGCTAGCTCAGGGCAAGTCTTCCTCACCAAAAAAACAAAAAAAGGAGAGAGAGAACTTTAATATGCTAAATAGACGTAAAGAGGAATACTAAGAAAATAAAACTTTAATGTGAACAAAGGGGATGGCTCCAGAGAAATTCCAGATATGACACTTTTAAAATTAGTTATTATGTATTGTCTAGAGAGAATATGTGGTTTAAATTTTTACTACATTGATACATTAATTAAATCAGTTGTCTGATGTGGTAGAACTATTTTGAATGTTATTTTCTATGGTGATTTTTATAAACATTTACATATTTGCAAATATAGGTATATTTAGTCTATTAAACTTTGAAGAGAAGAATGCGTATGTCTTCAGTTCATGGGAGAGTGAATTCTTTTGGATTAGAAAAGAATTTATTTTGCTGTCAGCACAGTTCAGCACAAGCACTTTTGTGCTAATGACATCATCGTAGCACTGAAGGGGATATCTTCAGTAGAAAATTGATTCTTAATTCAAGAATAGTTTTATTTTGGGGGCCAGCCTGGTGGTGCAGCAGTTAAGTGCACACGTTCTGCTTTGCTGGCCCGGGGTTCGCCGGTTTGGATCCCAGGTGCGGACATGGCACCACTTGGCACACCATGCTGTGGTAGGCATCCCACATATAAAGTAGAAGAAGATGGGCACGGATGTTAGCTCAGGGCCAGTCTTCCTCGGCAAAAAGAGGAGGATTGGCAGCAGTTAGCTCAGGGCTAATCTTCCTCAAAAAAAAAAAAAGAAAAAAAAAGAAAAAAAGAAAAATATAAAAAAATATATAAAAAAAGAATAGATTTATTTTAACTTTTTTTCTGGAGTGCTCTTTTTTCTGTGTGATTTCCATGTTTCCCATTTGGTTTCTGCTCAGTTTTTTCAGGTCTCTGTTGAAATGTCACCTTTTTAGGATGGTATTACTTGACAATTTTACTTAAAATGACCCTCCCATTTAGCCACTCCTCATACTCTAATTCCCCTTGTCTTTCTTTATGACACATACCGCCACCTGCCTGTCTCACCCACTGGAATATAAGCTCCATAAAGGAGGGTGTTTGTTCATGGCTATACCTCTAGAGTGCAAAACCTTAGTCTCCCCGGAAATGGTTGTTGAGTGAATTTATGAATGGGATTTCCTCTAAAAGTGGCCATTGACCGACTTTAAAATTTTCACTATTATCTTTTTTTTATCAATAGCATTCTAATTTAACAATACTTATTTTGATGACTAAATAATTTTGAATATTGATCTTTTCTTTCATTGCTAATTTTATGCTGAAATTAACGATACTCTCTCTTCTAATGGAAGGGCAAGGTGGTAGGCAGGCAGGCATAATTAGAATTGATAATCCAAAGATCACTTTGGTTTTGGAATGTATCATGTGATTCTTTTGGAGGGGCAGGGGGTACATCAGATCAATTTTATTCTTCCTTCATTTTCCTTTGTTACATTTTCCTTTGGCAACACATAAAAATTTGTCTTCATTCTCTGAGCTCGCGCCAGCTGCCTGGAGGAGAGAACTGGAGTGAACTAAATTTTTGGAAACTGTTTTGTCAAAGATGGATCTACAGTGATACGGATCCCAGCCTTCTAAAGTGTTTAGAAATACCTGAGGCCTCCAGAGGTTATAGAGACCTTAATAGGAGTCAGAGGTTGTCATTTGTGTCCAGTTTTGATCAAAAGTGAGGTACCTAATGTTTTTAACATGAGGATCCTGTTATAGTTATCTAAAAAGTAGATTTCCTGAAAAATATTGTAGCCCTTAGTTTACTCTTAGAAGTCTGAGCCAAGAAATAAATATAGGCACTCAGGAAAATGCATTTATATATGCATATGTACACTTTGGTGTACGAGCATAAGAAGGAGCTACGTCAGCGAGTCGGCAGAGCAGTTATCGCGTGTCGTCTGAGGCCTCTGGTGCAAAATCGCTCTTACCCACGGGTCGGTTTTCATTCTGATTTTTCTCTTGCCTTTCTGATGGCCACCTCCATCCACCATTTGTGTGGATTATTCATGTGCAACATCTCGGATATAATTTAAAATAGATCTTATGTAAGATAATATTCTGGTTTCAATCCTTTTGAAGTGTGCTGCCCTTTCCCACTTCCTACAGTTCTATCTCAACCCCATTATTGATATTCTTCACTGGTTGTTGACCTGGCCAATTATTTTGGGAAGGATGTGTTTTCCTTAATTTCTGCAATTTTCAGTATAGTCTTTTCTGTCATTCTTTGGTTTTCTCTGTTGACTTTTCTCTTTTAAGGACTTTTTTCTCCACATTTTCCTTTGGTTTCTATTTTCATTTCATTTTACTTGAATCCTTAAAATATAACTTTGGTAATTATTCATTTTTCAAGAGGTTTTATGGAAGAGTAGTTAAGAGCATATGCTTTGGAAACAGATTACCTGTGTTTGAATCCCAGCTTATTATTTACTACCTGTGTGACCTGGGCAAATTATTCCATCATCTATAAAATGTGGATAACTATGGTAACCCTCCTAAGGTTGTTATGAAAATTAGATAAGTTAATATATAAAATTCCTGGAATATTACCTGGCAGATAGTAAATATTCAATAAATATTAGTTATTCTTATTCTTTCCTACAACAAAATATTTCTTCTTTATCTCATGTAGCTTCATTGCACTTTTTTCATAATGGTTCAGCATTTTCAGTAAGATAAAGGTTAAGTTACCTTGAATAAATCATGCTATATCCATACAATGGAATATTACGCACCCATTAAAAGGATGGGATGGATCTATATACTGACCAGAAAAGCTGTTAATGATATTTTTAGATGGTAATTGGCAGTGCCACATTTATATCAGAATTTAATGTTTAAAAACTGTATTATATAAAGTCACGTCTTTGTAAACATGAGAAAATGTGGGAAAAAGTATGTACCTTGGATGAATGGATGGAGAAGAAACTTGAGCTCTTGAATTTCCTACTTTATATGATTTAAAAAGTGTGGAATTATGGGAATATACATGTATACATGTATTTTGTGCATTTCAGTATTTTTAATACATTAAAACCAAACTTCTTGGGGCTGGCCTGGTCGTGTAGTGGTTAAGTTTGTGTACTCTGCTTGGGCAGCCTGGGGTTCACGAGTTCAGATCCTGGGCATGGACCTACACACCGCTTGTCAAGCCATGCTGTGGCAGCATCCCACATAGAAAATAGAGGAAGATTGGCACAGATGTTATCTCAGTGACAATCTTCCTCAAACAAAAAGAGGAAGATTGGGAACAGATGTTAGCTCAGGGCCGATCTTCCTCACCAAAATAAAAGCAAACACAAAACAAAACAAAACAAACCAACCTACCAAACTTCTTTCTTTGCTTGTGTTGGATAGACATTTTAGTGAAAGTCTGTACACTTCCAGCTTTTTTTAAAAAACCAGATTTCTAAGAGTAAAGGTAATGCAGGAAGACTTTTGTCAAGTGAATGAAGAGACAAAATAGTAATATCTTCAATTAGTTCTTTGTGTGGGTAAATTAAAAAGAAATGTGTGTGTTGGTCATAGATGCTCACCTGCACACAGATGTACATGACTGAGTTACCCTGGAAAAGGACAGGAATTCTATAAGGCAAAATGAAGAAAAATAAGGCAAAGGAATAGGATAGAAGAAGTATATGTACGTAAATATATTCCTAGATTAGTGTTTTTCACATTTGAATAGTAGTTGCAAAACAACTAATAATGTAATTGCTAACATTTGAGTGCCCGCTGTGTGCCAAGCAGTGTTCTAAGCACTCATATTCTTTTACTGTTACATTTGTGTGTGTATTTATACATCCAGAATGTGTGTGTAATAGTATACATATTTTCACACTTTTGTGATTGATTGTACATTCTAGATCTGTGAGTCTACCATAAGCCTAGAGAAAAAATGAGTTCTGTAGTTATTTTTAAAGGTAGGTTATGTTTTTCATTTCCGATATCCTTAATTCCCTTGGAAAGTTCTACTGACTGCATAAAACTAAGAAGCCTGATCTGCATGATATCTTTGTGGTTAGTTGCTAAAAAGCCAATATTTAAATTTCTTGGAGGTCTCTTTTAGTGCCTGGTTTCACAGGATGGAGATCTCATCAGGAGGTTGAATATATATGTGGCTCTTGGTCTTGTGCGTTTTGTGACAAAGGAATTCCCCTTTGAATCCCTTGCTCCCCCGAAGCCCCTGGAGCCTCTGGCTCAAGCAGCGCAGTCGGTCTGTGCAGTGTCTCTGACGTCATCAGTGTATGCATAAGCCCTGCTATTGTCTTACTGCTCCAACAGGGCTGGGGATTGCAGTATCCGCTGTTGCTGCTGCTCCCAGTCCTGCTCCTGCTCCTACCTACTTCTGCCTCACTGCATCCCAGAAGTCTCACCTCGGCCTGCCTTTCCCTATTGGATTTTCAAAAGCAGCTCTTCGGTTTTTGGTGCTGTAGGAGACCTTGCTTTTCAGTCACACGGGAGAACACTGAAGCTTGTAAGAGGAGAATCTGGCAGCTGGACACAGCTTGGACTGCATTGTCTGTCTTCATGACCCCTGTTGTGTAGCGGCTCATCTCTTCACTCTCACGCGTACTCTCTCCTTGATTTTTCTTTCTTCCTTTTTTTTTCTTTTTCTTTCTTCTAATTTTTTAAAAGCAGCCTCTGGAGCCAGCCATGTTTGGCACTGAATCTTCATGTAAGTAAATGGACTCCACTTCTTTGCTATTTAGAAATCTGCTTGCTGTCATGGTTTCATTGGCTTGGAGTTCATATCACTTTGCCTTAGGTCATTAACAGCCTTTGTATTTTGGCTCTAATTACAAAGGAATTGGTCTCAGGGAAGGGACTCCCCCTTAACTGGGTTATTCATCCTTAAGGCCAGGGATGTCAATGTGGTCAAAACCAGGCCTCCAAGAGGGAGGAAGGAAGACAGGAATCCAGGCAGCCTCCCTAGAATGTGTTAATTGATAGGATCGAGTCTGTCACTGATCTATTGTTGTGGGTTCTGTAATGGTCCTTAAACCCTAAAATAGATACTGGGAGGATCTCAGATGATAGTGTTTATTGAAAGGAAAGAAGAGCTTTAAATTTTTTTATTTAAAAGGAGAAAAAGGTATCATTAGACCCTCTTTCTCCATATTTTTACAGAAACATAGGAGTGGATGTTGTATGTAGGATATGTGAATTTCTTCTTTAAATAAGAAATAAGCTTTATTTTTAAAGATGAATTTTTCTTCTTTTTACACAATGGCTTCAATTTTGATATGCTGGCTAGCATTACAGTCCAGCAGCATCATATCTATCTTAAAACTTATACAATGAAATTGCTTTGGTGCAGAGCAGGCCCTGCACAATGGGCTGGGCTGGATGGCACTTGTAGACAGCTAAAATTGGTATTTGAAAAATGATTACCAGCCTAAGTAATTTGAGGATTATTTAATGTTGGATGTAGAATAATGTAACTTGTCAATGCAGTTGTACAGGCTCTGCAGAATATATTTTCATTATCCACAAGCAAAGGTGACAGTTAGGAATTTCTAAAGAGACTCAACCTGCTGGCCTAGAACATTAGAAATTGGCAAGACACTATCTTTTTGGGGAGAAGGAGATTAGGGCAGGAATTTAGGAAACACGTTTCTTATGAATTTTTAATTTGACCTTTTCTTTCTCATCTCAGGTGATCAGTGTGACTATTTATGCACAGCAGATGATTATTCCAGAATAGCGGTATTCCAGGAGAGCTAATAATCCTCAGTTCTTTGTTTCTTGATTGGCTTTTTTAAAGGGTTGATTATTTTTGTTGTTTCACACAGAAGCTTCCCTTTTCTGAGATTACCACACTGGCTAATCAAGTCAAGATAGAACAACAATGAGATGTAATGTCCCATTCAGCATGTAACAATATTATTTTCTAGTAATTTAAAAATATATTTTGAATTCACTTAATGTTACATTTGGAATTATTGTCCCCCAAGAAATAGAAACAGGTTATTAAGTGGCAAAGACCTTACTGTTTCATTTCAGTCAGGGAATTTGTTTTATGGAGGAACCTAGGTATGGACAGAAATATTTATCTACAAAAGAAAAATTAGTCTTAGCACTTTGGCTGAAAATGGAAGTTGCAACTCAGCATGAGAGTCTTTGAATTCTTGGACTAGGGACTCAAACATTGTCTGGCTAGGTTTGCCAAGTAGACACAGCTTTCTTGATCATCAAACCTGATCTTTTGATAATATCACCCATGTGCTATGTGGTATGTTTGAAAACTGCTGGTTGCTTTTGGTTTCCGTAGCTACCAGATTACTGAACAGACAGAATACCATTCAGAAGACAGAAAATCATCATGTGGGTTTTTGGCACTTTTTTGACTTTACTGACTATTAAGTTTTGTTTCTTGTTTATCACTAGAAGCCCATAGATAGGTTTGTACTGTCAGTGATCATTACATGTTCTTTAGATAAGTAGATGCCTTAAATCTGTGCTTAGAGTTAAGACAAGTGTAGTTTCTTTGTGTTTTGAGGCATAACTTTCTAGGCCTTCAATTTCCACCTTTTGGAGGCTGTTTTATAGGCTGAAACTATCTGTATTTAGAATATTCAGAAAAATAGTCACATTTGAAGTTCTAATTAGTTCAGAAGGGATCTTCCAAACCACCTAGGATATTCTTACTACATTCTTATAATAAATAATTGTTTAACTATCTGCCTTGTGTACAATGCTGTGGGAGATCCTAAAAAGATCAATTTTTTTCTAACATATTCTGATTTCATGATGCTTATCCTTGATTTCTGGTTGCAGTTCCTTACTCTTATTGGATGCTTTGATTTTTTAAATCGAGGTATGGTTTACATACAATAAAATGCATAAGTCAAAGTGTGCAAGTCAGTGAATCTTTGCTTATGTTTACACCCATATAACTACCACCTAGATTAAGATACAGAACATTTCTGTTACTCCAGAAAGTTTCCTTGTGATGACCCATCCCAGTTGATACTACTTTTCCTCACCAAAAGATAATCATTATTCTGACTTCTGTTGCCATAGAGTCACATGTAAATGGCTCTTTTAAATTTTCTTCCTCTCGTCTTTGCTCTTTGCCTATAAGAGAAGGAAATGTCATTGTGTTCATTTTTAAATACTGGATTGATTAAGGTGGCTTTATGTTTCAGACCTTTAAGGTCAGGAATTTGCAGTAACCTGTGTATCGCATTATAACATGTTCTGTCTCACTGAAGTAGTATTGCTTGATTTAAATACCAAAAAGCACCCCCCCCCGCCACACGCACAAAGAGCCTTAAAAGTGACAAAAAATTTACCTGAAAGAGTAGACCCTTGTTCATCAAAGTAAAGACTTACATAGTTATGGCAACAGAATTAATAGATGTTCTGTCTGACATCGTTTTAGTGAATATATTTTGATATTGTTTAATGAATATCTCCTGATATTGTTTAGTGAATATCTCCAATGTGCAAGTCTCATTTTTTTCTGACTTAGTGGATCTGAATCTCCCATAGTTGTGTAGATTGGCCACAATCTATTTTGGGCCCATTTTGAAATGGAAGGTTTCTGTGTTGTGTGTAGATTAATCATTAAAAAGCAGGAAGTCTAGCTTCTGTAACTCTGTTACCATCTTGATATATTTCACTGAGCTTTTCCTTTACTGAAATTTCCCATGTCTAAAAATGGGAGTTGTATATCTACTCTTTATCTGTTTTGAGGAAATGCAATTTCAGTTTCTGTGGTCAGAATAATTTAGGTTTACGAAGAAAGTACTATCAGTAAAGTTTTGTTGAGGGAAGTCATTGTTAAAATTCATATTTTGAGTAGTTAATTTGATTTAATGATATTTTATAATCGATAAGTTGAATTCTACAAAAATTTTAAAAATTTAGTTTTCTCTTAAAATTTTATAAAGGAACAGAAAAATTTCATCTTTTTTTGTGAAGTAAGGAAAACTGGTTTTGTACTGCTGCCATTTGATTACATCCTTCCTAATAAAGCCGGTTATTCTCTAAAGAGTAAATACTTAAAGTATGATGAACATTATTGAATTAGCATTTATCCAGCTCAGTCCTCCTCCTTTCTCCCTTCCCATGTTTAACTTTGTCAGGTCTCAAGGGTACCGTTTAAGATGTGCTGTAGTGGGAATTGTGCCCTGGTCTAACATTAAAGTGTCTTCCAAAGCACCTGCTTTATTAGTCCAGTGAAGAGAGCAACAACTTACCTTTTGAGAAATAACATTCCCCGGGGACACACAGTGTCATTTAATCCCTCCTTTGCAAATTTTGTTATTGTCATAATAAATTAAAAAGAGCATCTAGTTCATCTGTGAAAGGGAAAAATAAATCACCATAATCCCAACAAAGATGTATATTTAGTGAACTTAGTGGTGATGAGGAAACGGTGGACACGTGTGTCAGGGTGTCAGTTTTCTTTAGCTCTGGTTCGGCTGACCCACAAGTCTTCCCTGCTGTTCTCTGGATGCCACATCACCTTGGGTAGGTAGCTAGGTGCTGGAAAGGATTTGCAGTACATGTGATGGCCTCTGTGATTTATCTTTGATGGGTATCAAAAGTTCAGCTGTTGCCTTTTATTTTCATTACTGATGAATGCATTAAATTGGAACTGACAGCTTCTCAATTTTTATAGTGAGGGTGGTACTGTGTTTCTAAGAACAATGTAATTATCTCAAATTTTGAGCCATTCTGTGGAAAATAGTCAAATGAATATACTCCAGCTGTATTAGGTCACCAAGAACTGTATAAGTAAACAAGCATCTTTTTGATAGAGAAACAAATGAGTCACACTCCCTTTTTATGTGCATTTCATGGTCATTCTTGACAACCACTCATACGTGAGATGAAATTTGGGTCTATTGTTTTGGTGTAATTTTTCTGAATCAGTTGAGATGTTAATAGTAACTGTGGTCATTCAAAGACGGCTATTCACAGCTGGACCATTTTTCATTATAACCTCTAATTCTTATTAAATAATTGTATCAGACTGATGTTTTTGCTGTTAGAGTGTTTGATGTTTTAGTACAATCTTTTGTTTCCCCCCTTATTAGTTTTGTCTTGAAACTAGGTAATTTAGGAACAGCCATTTTCCTTTTCTACAACTTTAATCTGGCTGTTAGTAATTAGTTGTCCTGGATTTTAAATGCTTTCATCTTACTTAAAGCAAAAATGCAAATAGCTAAGTAGACATACAAAAACTTACCTCTAAGTCTGCACTCAAGCATTGAATGTAAAAGAAAAATATTATTACATGACTTTAGATAAGAAGAACACCACAGACTACTAACGTCATAAATAAGGAAAAATAATTATAGGTTACAGAGATTTACATTGAGACATGGTCATACAGGAGCCTGGGAAGCTAAAGCTCATATAACATTTTTGACTTGTCTTACTGTATCATCTTTTCTTTCCTTCTGACAACATAAGTTCTGATGTGAAATTTCCTTTTGGGTTTCTTACCTGTTAATAGTTGACATCGTACTTTTTAGTATCAAGAGAATATTTTAAAATAAATAAGATAGGAAATTTTTTCTTCTGGATATTTATATACTTATTCTGCTAGTACAGAAATGGAATAAAAATACTCAGTGGTTATTTTTAAATTCTCAGATTACTTATTTTCATTTGAGTACTGGTTTCCCTAATTGTTAGTCTGTAGTTTGTTCAGCAGAAATTACACATGAGTTTTCAGTGATCTGTTGTTTTCATTGTCACAATGGACCAGATTCATATCCTGTATAAACTGTGGGGAGTCTATGGAGAAAAATTGCCATATATGGAAACTTTCCCCATAGTATCCCCATGGAGTTACACAGGATGTGAATAGGATTCATTGTTGTTATGGATTCTGAGTTGGAAAACTCACTGCTAATGTGTATTTTTAACATTAATAATAGTCATTGCGTTAAGTTATGTTCAAATACCACGAAACTTTCAATATGAGACCATATGAAACTCAAGAATATGAATTGTATGGTGATTTTTAAAAGATTTTATTTTTTTATTTTTTATTTTTCCTTCTCTTCTCTAAAGTCCCCAAGTACATAGTTGTATATGTTAGTTGTGGGTCCTTCTAGTTGTGGCATGTGGGACGTCACCTCAGCATGGCTTGATGAGCCGTGCTAGGTCCGCATCCAGGATCTGAGTGTGTAAAACCCTGTGCCACCTGAGTGGAGCACACGAACCCAACCACTCGGCCACAGGGCCAGCCCTTGTATGGTTATTTTTTAAATTGTTTTTTGAATAGTGCTGATATCCTACCATTTTTTTCCCTAGTAAGTATAAAGCCTTCATTAACATGCTTATAAATGTGTTTTTAATTAGAAAATATGCAAGTTTTGAATTATTTAAAAGTCTTGTAGTCACATTTGCTGTGCTAGAATAGTAAATTGTAATATTTTCTCTATAGAGACTTTGCTTGTATTAGTAATGGATGAACTGAAAGAAGAAGAAACAGTTTAATACATGTTGTAGAATTGGTAGCAACCACATACTAGACGTAGTGACTAAGTGCAGAGACTGGTGCTCAATTGCCTGGATTCAAGTTATGGCTCTACTATGTTCTGCCACGGTTTGGCCATCTACCATCTAAGCTCTTCTAGCTCAAAGTGTGGCTTATACAATAAACTGTGGGTGTTAGGAGAATCTGTCTTTTTGGGCCAGGACATCTGCCCCAGGGTGAAGCTTATCAAGGGTCATCTGTGGAGAGTAGACTCCAGCAGTAGGAAAGATTGGTTCAAGAAAGGGACATGTCACTTCCGAAGACTGGGTGGAAGTTCCATCATGGGGATCTTTGAAGGGACCCAATAAGAGATCTGAAGGGAGGAGACTGTGTGAAACTGGTTGAGATGGCAAATGCCCAGTGTGTTTCTCACTTCTAGTCACCCCTTTGGTAGGCATCACTCATTGGTCACAGTACTCTTGTAGAATTGGCTTAAGCCTCTAAAGGTTGGAATGTTTTACACTTAAAGCACTTTATCTGTGCAAGTGTTTTCCACATTAGTGTGAATAATAGTCACATAAATAAATATTTAAGTAAACTTGCAATTAATTACTGAATTAAAAAAATTAGGAATCTTAAGAATTCCAGTAATATCCCTCTAGATATAACAGATACACCATTCTCTGTCACATTATGGTTCTCAGTAGTGTCAATGGGTTAATGATTCAGAGCCACCTCTGGTCTCTTCTGAATGCAATTTACACCAATTGAAGACGTATCCTGAGAATGTAGCAGCGTAGCTAACATATACTAAGCACTCACTCTTTAATGTTTGAATCTTCTGTGGCTTAAGGTAATATCATTGAAAATACAATGTGTGAGCTTTATAGGGGTTAATATTGAGTTTAATTAAATTTTCTAGTCTGAAGGGTTTATCACACATAACTGGCACATATCAGAAACATGTGTCAGTGGACAGCTCTTACCTGTCACCCTTTGGAGCAGGAAGCAGGTGCCACAAACAGAAGAGCATATGGACTTTCGTTACTAAGTCCAAATATGTTAGAGGTAAACTGCCATACTTTGCTTTGTATTTATAACTTGATGACATCTCATCTAAATTCACTTACAGTTTTTAAGATTATTAAGTAAAAATAATGAGGTATTATAAGCACAAGTTTATTTATAGCATGAAAACTGAGAATTGTTTCTTTACCAATCCTGAGTTAATTTTAGGAATTGGAAAAATTATTTTTCATGTTTTTGTGAGAGTTTCAGACTGTTAAGATTCAAGCTTATTGGCATATTTTGGGGAGTAGTGAGCCTGATTGAAATGCTTATAGATTAGGAGATCACAGTGACTCCATTAGAGCATTATTTACCACTTCCTTCATCCCTGGCTACTTCTAGAACACCTAGGGTTAGCTGGAGGCTTTGGTAGAGTTTGGCCAGGAGATATGTATGACTAGTCCAAGCATGGGCTTGACTCAAGTCTGGAGTTTCTTCACTGAAACTTTCCTAGAGTTGTTTTAGTATAATGGTGTTCCAGTTATCTATTGCTATATAACAAACCACCCCCAAACATAGTGGCTTAAGCATTTATTATTATACTTCACAGTTCTCTGGGTTGACTGGACTCATATGTAGTTCTCATATGGGGTCTCTAATGCGGTTGCAGTCAGATGTCTGTTGGGGCTGCAGTCATCTAAAGGATCTCCTGAGCTGGAGGTCCAGGATAGTTCTCCCACATAGATATCAGTTGAGGCTGGTTATTGACTTGAGGCTCGGTTAGGGTTGTAGGCAGGAATGCCTGTATTTGGCTTCTCCATGAGATTCAAGCTTCTCACAGCATGGTGCTAAGTTCTCAGAGGAAGCATCCTATGATGGAGCATTCATTCCAGAAGACTGAGGAGGAACCTGCAAGGTTTCTTATGACCTAATCCTGGGAGTCTCAGAAGTCACTTCCGTTATGTTATATTGGCCAAGCAAGTCACTAAGATTGACCCAGATTCAAAGGGCGGGGAATTAGACTTCTTCTCTGGGTGAGAGAGTGGCAAAGTCACAGTGCAGAAGAGCAAGTAGGATGGGAAATACTGTAGTGGCCATCTTTGGAAAAAACAGTTTGCTACAAGTAATTTCCAAACTCTACTCCACGAAGTTAGTTCCCCAGAGGTGCTGCTGTGATTCTCTAAATCAGGGCTTTGCACACTTTTTCTATAAGGAGCCAAATAGTGACTATTTAGACTGCTGGACCATACAGTCTTTTTTGCAACTGCTCAACTCTATCATTGTAGCACAAAAGCAGCCATAGACAAATGAGTGTGACTTTGTTCCAACAAAACTTTATTTATGGACACAGAAATTTGAATTTCATGTAATTTTCATATATCAAAAAAATCTTCTTCTTTTGTTTTTTTCCAACTATTTAAAAGTGTAAAAAAAACATTCTTAGATCAAGGGCCGTAGAAAACCAAGTGGTGGGCATGCTTTGGCCCATGGGCCTCAGTTTGCTGACCCCTGCTCTTAATATTTGATTTGAATTTCATTTTTAATTACTAAAAAACTGAAACAAAGAACAATAGATACATTCACATATTAAAAGTCACTAATTTTGGTATGTTGGGTACTACTGATAGATGAATTTATGTTCTCATTGGTTAACTTTAATTAAATGTTGTAAATTTGAAATTACAAATTTATGTCTGTTTTACATAGTGGGCTCTTGTATAATATTTTGTTTGATAAAAGGTTTTGTTAAAAATGAGTGAAAGAAAAAAATAAAACCCTAGGGCATTTAAAGGCTTCAATTCTAGTCTATTCTCAGAATAACACTAGTTGACAAAAGTGAGGATATGGAGACCTTCTGTTTGATTAAATTTCACAAATATTTATTGAATGCAGAGGAGTAGCTTATGATAAGAGATAAGAGAGCAAAAAGCTTTCAAGTAATTTAAAGTTCAACTGGATTTGGGAGGTGAGGCAGTGAGAGAGGGACAACAGAGAGGGTAATAATAGTAATACTGTATGTTTCTCATTCAGTGGAGAAGGCAATGCAGATGAGATTATTTTTGACACCAGTGCCCATGAATAAAAAAGAAATGGTTCTCATTGGAATTGACATTCTATAATATGCAGAATATGACAGGGGAAACCATTTTTTCTTTAAATAATTTTGTTGAAGAACAATTTATGTAAGATAAAATGTATCCATTTAAAATCCATTTGATGAATTTTGGCAAATGTATATGTATATGTAACCATCATTATCATTACAATCAAGATATAGAGCATTTCCATCGCCTCAAGAAATTCCCTTATGCTGCTGTGCAGTCAGTCTCCATCTCTGGAATTTCATATAAATGGGATCATGCAATGTCTACTACTTTTGTGTGTGACTTCTTTCATCCAGCATAATGCTTTCAGCCGTGTTGTTGAAGCTATTGGTAGTTCATTTCTTTTTATTACTGAGTAGTAGAAATAACATAATTGGCTCAGCCATTTGCCCATTGATACTGAATTATTTCCTGTTTTTGGTTCTTATGAATAAAGCTGCTATAATTACTCATGTATAGTTCTCTTTGTGGACATACGTTTTCATTTCTTTTGGGTAAAGACCTAGAAATGTAATTGTTGAAAAACTGCCAAGCTATTTTCCAAAATGGTTATACTTTTTTACATTCCCACCAGCAATGTATGGGAGTTCAACTGCTTCATAGCCTTGTCAACACTTGGCATTGTCAGTCTTTTTAATTTTAGCTAATTTAGTGGGTGTGTAGTGGTATACTGTGATTTTAATTTCTATTTCCCTCATTCTTAAAAATGTTGAACATCTTTTCATGTGCTTATTGGCTATCGGTGTATCTTCATTGATGAAGTGTCTGTTCAAATACTGTACCCGTTTTAAAAATTGGGTGGTTTGTCTTATTATTGAATTTTGAGAGTTCTTTATATATTTTGATACAAGTGCTTTGTTAGATAAATGTATTGACAATATTTTCTTACAGTCTGTAGGTTTTCATTTTCTTAATAAGTTTTTAATTTTGATGAAGTCTAGTTTTTCAATTTCTTGTGTCCTATATCAGAAATTTTTGCCTACCCAAAGGTCATAAACAGTTTTTCCCTATATTTCCTTCCAAATGTTTCAGGTGTTTTGCTTCTGTGTGTATTATGATCCATTTTGAGTCAATTTTTGTATATAGTGTGGTACAGCAATGGTGGATGTTTACTTTTTTTCACCAAAATTCAGTTTTTCGAGCACCGTTTCTTGAAAAGATAATCCTTTCCCCATTGATTTGACTTTATAAAAAAAATCAATTGACCCTATATTTATGGTCTCTCTATTTTATTCCGGAAGTCTGCGTGTTTATTCTTAGGCCAATACCGTAGTCTTGATTGCTATAGCTTTATGATCACTTTTGAAATCAGGTAGTGTAAGCCCTCCAGGTCTGTTCTTTTTCAAAATTGTTTTGGCTATATTTGGCCCTTTCCTATCCATAGAAATTTTAAAATTTGCTTGTCAATTTCTACAAAAAGGTCTGCTGGGATTTTGATTGAGAGTATGTTTAATCTATGAAGCAATTTGGAGATAGTTGACATTTTAACAATATTGAGTCTTTCAATTCATGAACGTGGTCTATTAATAACTTTTCATTTAGGTTTTCTTTAATTTCTCCTAGCAATGGTAAAACGGGTTATGAAATTAAAAGAATAGTTAGGGTTTCTTTCATTGACAAAGGAATACTTATCTGGAGTAGACTAACTTATCTCACCCACTGAATATATGTTCCTAGGGAAAGTATAGTAAAATGAAAAAGTGGTGGTATTAGTAAAATTTCATTAATTTGAATTTGGAGGACTTATTTGAACTTGTGAAAAGTCTTAGCCTGAAAAATGAGACTTCACTAAACAAATGTGGCATGAAGAAGTATTTTGGGAGTGTGTCTTAACAAATAGAAAGAATGGTTTGTACTTAGAACACTTAAAATTATGTTCTGTGAAATGCTACTTGGATGGCCCTTAAAACATTTGCTCTCTCAACAGGAAGAACTACTTCTTCCTCTCGTTTGTTATGTCTTAGGAAATCACTTTATTATATTGTAGAAGTAATTTCACTCCAGTTCTTGCATTGTAGAAGTAATTTCGCTCCAGTTATTGCCTAAATATTTACATTTCTTTAATTAGAAAGATCTGAACTTACGGATTTTTATGTTTGGAAACAAGATCCCCCTTCTTTCTTTTTTTTTGGTGAAGATGATTGGCCCTAAGCTAACATCTGTTGCCAATCTTCCTCTTTTTTCTTGAGGAAGATTGTTGCTGAGCTTACATCTGTGCCAATCTTCCTCTATTTTTTGTATGTGGGATGCTGCCACAGCATGGCTTGATGAGCAAGGGGTTTGTAGGTCTGCACTTTGGATCTGAACCTGTGAACCCTGGGCCACTGAAGCGGAACGCATGAACTTAACCACTACGTGACCAGGCTGGCCCCAGGATCCCCCTTCTTTTGAAACTAGTTCTATATTCCTGTTGGATTATCAGCCTTTATCTGATAAATCTATGGATCTTTATGAGTTCAAGAGATTTGAAGCCAACCTTTCTCTAAAATAAATTCAGGATGGCATTTGTCACCTTTAAAAATTAAATTGAACTTGAATTGACTTTATATTTTTAAGAACCTTTTCTAATTATTTGACATTAGTCTTGATAATTTCCAAAATTTTCAAACTTCATAAAGCCAGAGATGCATCTAACATCAAATCCCCCACCCTTGTTTTAGGCGGCTTATAAAATAGCACTCCTGTTAGAATCCCCAGGTAACTAATTCAGTCTTTTGAAAGCTGTGAAGATGAATATACTTAATGGATTATGAGTTCATCTATACTGATTTTCTCACCCTTTTTCTGAGCTGGTCCCTGGGAGCCCTACTTTGTTAGCTATATTTGGTGTAACTGTATAGCACAATTTTGAGACAAAAAGACAGGGGGGCCTAGTTTTACTATGTTGCCTTGGGCGTCTTATCTCTCAGCCTCGATTTGTTTATCTGTAAAGTGGAAATAACAGTAACCTCATGGGATTGTTGTAATGCTTAAATGGAATAGGTAGGTAGGGTGACAAGCCCTTAATGGCACGTGATGAGCAATCAATAGTTTAATTATTTTTAAAGTTTTCTTTACCAGAAATACTACACACTATGTGTATATTTGATATAAAATAGAGTATAATCGAGGATAGAAATGGCAGCATCAAACACAACTGAATTAAAAAGTGTGAGAAAAAATAGTTTTAAGTGAAAAACTTATTAAGTTTGGTCCCTGCCATCTGGCAGTTTACATTCTAAGGGGACAAGATGAATGAAATTATAATTCATGCATATGTACTTTATTGACATTGGTATTGCTTTGTATAAATGTTTTCCACATACACATTTACGTATGATCAGTCCTCTTCTTCCTTCTCTTTACATCCGGAGTCTCTTCACTTCCGATATGGTTCTCCTGGGTTTCTGTAAGGGTCCCCTTAACTTGTCTTCCTAGCTCACCTTCCTCCATGCCTAGGTCCATGCTACAGGTGAATTTTTTGCCTTTTTTAAAAAATTGAAATATAACTAACATACAATAAAATGCACAGACGTTAAGTGTCCAATTCAGTGAGTCCGGACGATTTTACAGACTCCCTAAGTACCACCCAAGTAAGATATAGAACATTCCTACTGCTTCAGAAAGTTCCCTTGTGCCCCTTCCAAACAGTTTCCCTCTCCACTAGGCAATCGTTTTCTGATTTTTATAATTTCAGATTAGCTTTGCCTGGGACTTAATATATATGGAATGACACAGTTTGTATTCTTTTATGTCAGCTACCTTGCTGATCATGTTTTTCAGTGCCCAACACCTGTTTAAAACACTCTCAATGACTCTTCAGTGCTTTTGAACTAAATATAAACTTTTTGCCCTGGTGTTCAAAGCTAGCCACGGTATGGTTCCAACTTTCCTTTCCCAGTTTAACTTCCACTACTACTCTGTGTATATTATTTGGTTTTTCCTGAGTGCCTTTTCTCATGCAAGGCCTTCTGTTTGGATCTTACCCCTATTTCCAGCTATTCAAACCTCAACCACTCTTTCACTCTTTGAAGTTCATCTCAGGTACCAGTTACTCCGTGAATTTCCCTGGTTCTCCTAACATGATTCTCAGCCGCTTTTTTTTTTTTTTTTAACCTTCATCACATAAGCATCATCATAGCCACCTCTTTTATACACAGAACAGTTATTCTCAGATCCTTTTCCAACATTATCCTTCCCTTGTCCCTCCGCCCCCTTAATCACTGTCCTCTGCCAAAAAGCATCCCGCATTTTTGAGTACCCATTGCACTTTATAATGGAAGGTGCATGGTTCCTGGCTTGCATGCTCTGGAGTTTGACTTCCTGGGCTGGAATTTTCATTCTACCAGCTGTGTGACCCTGGGTAGATTAACCGACTTCTTTGCACCTCACTTTGTTCCTCTGTAAAATGGGCATACGTATAAACTATGTCTTGGGGCTGTTGTGAGTTTTAAATACCATAAAATGCTTATTACCTAGTAAAGGCTCAATGAATGTTACCTATTATTATTAGATATTATTATATTTGAGTCTTTTCTGTTATTGCTTTATCCTTCCAATTCCATTGCATTTTCCCTCGGACTTGGGTTTACTCATCTTAGTGGCTACCAAACTAAATATTAAAAGTAATTTCTCCATTTAATAATTCTCTGTATGAAAGTCTGTGATGTGTTGGGAGTTATTTAAAGACAAAAACATTAGTGGTTTCGAGTTTTATGCTTACTTCACCTAATATATGTGCTTAATCGTCTCTTTCAGTGTTTTGCTTTTAAAGTAAACACAATAATGTCAGTATCTGTCTCTTTATTAATGAAAATGTGAATGGAATCCATACCTTTGTAGTGTTACTATATTTTAACTTATGTCAAGCTTGATATTTAAGGAGAATTTTTTAAATACAAGTAATCATTCCCTAATTTATCTGGTTTATATGTTTGTTAGGTTTTCTTAAAGTCGTGAATATCTGTAATTCTTTTTTCTAAAGCTTTATGATGCTTTAGTATAGATGGTACAGCATGCATTGCATTATTTCATTTCCGTTTAAATGGATTAAGTGGCATTTGATAAACCCTTCTTGATTCTTAATTGAGATGGGCAGGAGGAATAATAGAGACATAAAAGACCTGTGACTTTACTTTTGGGTTTATTTCTTTTAGGTTTTATACTAGCGTGTTTCAGAGATGTTTTTGTTTGGCTATGTAAGGGGGCACAGGCAGCAGTATTACTACTGTATCCAGAATTTGTGCATGTTAGGAAAGAGTTTTACTGTGGTGTTGCAACATTCCTAGTTTCTCTTCAAGCTTTCACTAAGCAAAGACGTTCTGTGCTTACATTTGCTTCCATGCAGAGGATTGGAAAGGTGGGTGTTGTAGATATAAAATACCCATATCCCTAAGTCCTAGGATCTTCATCTGCTAGGTAATCTCCAGTTGTACACCTGATTATAGTCCATTTGCTTTTAATGTTAAATTGCCCTTTTCCAGGTTCTCTTGTTGAGGAAGTTGGAGTCTACATAACACCAGCTGTGTGTCGTGTCAGAATGGAACAATAATTCAGGGATGCAGAGTATGCCTCGCCTTTGTTTCCTGAAATTGTGCATTGATTTCTTTTGTCAGTAGGATATTTCAAATGAATGAAAGCAACATTTTCTATTTTTAGTTTTTCTTTTTTTTTAGGGGTAGACTTTAAAAAGCAAATAATTCATCTGAAAATTCAAATTTTATTCAGTACATCTAATTTGCTTAAAGTAAAACACGCATATATAGTAGAAATTTTAACTGTCTTTCAATTTCATAGTTTTCAGACCCTTTCTCTTTACAGCAACTTGATTATTTAAAGTTATTTTTTTAGGCTTTTTCATTTTTAATAAAGGAAATACCTCCATTCTAACTATTGCTGCCAAGACAAGAACAGTTTTTTCACAAATATTTTCAGGATTTTATCTACATGACATTTTTAAGTAGATAAAACTGAATCATGTTTATGGAGTTAATTTCTCCTTTCCTTTGGCATTGAATGTGCTCTAATTTGTCACTTCAAAAAATTGGGGTTAGTTTTGTTTTTCTTCTGAGTAAATTCTTTGTAGAATAGACAGTTATCCAAGAATTTGTTAGTTCAGGATCTACTATGAATCAGATATTTTCTGCTAACTTGTGTGAACAAACAGATGATTGAGAATTCTTGAGAAGCATGCAAAGAAATATACAGCATCATGCCTATTTCATAAATCATTCTGGAGATTTCTTAGGGTATTAACTTTAAAAGCCTGAGATATGGTTTTTCTTTTTCTGACCCGGACTGCGTTTGGGAAGGTCCCAGACTAACAAGTAAAATAGTTACTTGCTGTTTAAGAAATTTCTCTGGGAATTGTTTATTACAGTTTGGGAAGCTCATTCCACACATTAGGACTTGACTTTCCTGTGTTTTATTAGAACGCCTTACTCCTGAAGTGCTAAAATTTCTGTTTGGCCTTTCTTGCAACGAGCTACCTCCCTGGTAGTGAACAGTCCTCTGCGGCAGTCAGGTCAGCATTATCAATGGCTGGGTGTCAGCCCAAATGATGCAGCATATTTTATTTTATCATTTGTTTTGTGTGGGGCCCGAAAAAACATCATGTTTAGAGTAAGTGACAGTATGACACGTATCATGAATCAGTAGAATCTGTATAGGATAATACTGGGTATTTTACTTCTTTAGCTGACTGGACTGTTATTTATTTTTTTGCTTTTGAAAATTGATAGTAGAAATAAGGCTAAGTACCAGCTGTGCTAGGTTTTATATTCTTAGTTTCCTTCTCAGCCACTGTGAAAATGAGACGTGATCATTGAAGCTGCCTTTTCAGAGAACCCTGTTGAAAAGAGAAAGGAAGCGGGGCCAGGAGCATTTAGGTGGCAATTATGTCTTTCCCTGGGGCAATCATACATCGCATTCATACACTTTTGGGTTTGGCTGCCCATTTTGTATTTTGAAACAATGGTTCCAATAATAATAAGATGCCCTGAATTTGGTGGAAAAATCCCAATTGCTTCAATCTTCCAATCCAATCCTCAGTTTAAAATCCTTTCGTACAAGTAGGAATAGGTGTGACAACAGTGTCAGACTTTTTTTTCATGCCATTGTTCAATACTTCAGCCTAAAAGCCAGCAAGTCACCTCATAGTAAATTTCCTCCTCCTTCTATCCAGATTTAAAAGTTCTTGGTTGGATCCCACATTCTGGCTCTAAGAATGCTGGCAATACAAGAGGAGAGAGCGGCTCTGCCCTGAACAGCTGCCGTGGAAGCCACATGGGCAGCCAGAGCAATTGCCTGTGCCATGTTTTGTGAGGCAGCCTCCCCCCTAAACATTGGTATTTTATGCTGGTGATTAAAAGAATTTGGCATTTGGGAGCAAGGTCCCGTGACCTTGTATTTTGTGTGAAGATACACAGCATTGCCTTTTTATGTTATGCCCTTAATGTACAGTCCTACCACAAAAGCTTTCTGAGGAGAGCCAATTTCAAACTGAAGAGGAAAAGATTTTATGATGCCATTTAAACTGAGAAAGGCACTTAAATGTAATGGATTAGACTGAGGTGGAAAACAGACAAGCCTATGGTAAAAGACTGATCCAAAAAGACTGATCCTAGCCTCTGACCATGACCTCTTGCATTGGTTGAAGTTACCAGAGTTAGCAGTAGACAGTTTTTTTCAGAATCAAGATAATTGAGTGCTGTGATCTTTTCAAATGTTCCTATTGGAGATGGGTGGAATATTTTATTTAGTTTTCATGAAACTATTAAAATTGTCCATGACATGTTCAGCACACTCTTGTACTTAAAGATTTTTAAAATTGTTTTATAGGAACTTTACTGCTAGCCTATGCTTCTGAGTGTGTGAGGGAGGCATCAAATGAGACTTAATTATATGGCAAATAGCATAATCTTGAATTTCATGAAGTTATTTCTAGATAGGGTTGAATCCAATATATGACAATAAAGTTTAGCTCACCACTTCCCAACATTTAAGCTGTCTAGTTAATGGTAAGTGGATGCTTTGGGAAATAATTTCTTGCAGTAGCCTTCTGGGAGACATTCGTGTTAGTCTATCTAGAAACAAGAGTGACCCCAGACTGCCATAGTGTCACTTGTCACTGTGGAGTGATGATAGGTGCCAGTTCCTTTTGGGAAACCATCACTGGTAGGAAAACTTGCTGATGTAGTTAGACTTTCATATTTGCATTTAACAGAGCCTATGCAATAATATCATTGTCAAAAAGATCTATAATATAAAGTCTGACTTAATCTAGTGTCTTGAAGAATATTTTTCTCTGGTTTTGTTCTATAGAACTTAGTTCACGGAAGTACGTACACACACACACTATCAAACCTTATTATTCACCCTTTTTTTGCCTCTCTTCTTTCTTCCTTCCTCCACTACTTACTCCACTCCTTCCCTTTTCTCTGGATTGAGTCAGAATTACCTTCAGTAGAAGATACTTTCTGTAATATTCAAGAATTTCTCTGGGGAACTTCAAGGACTATATCTGCATTGTGGTGTAAAGACTCTGAACATAAACAAGAAAGTCTGGGTGATGGGTGTATGCAAGTGTATTAGCTGATTTCCATTTAAAGGGCTTAGAAATGTGTCATTCTGAAATGCAGGATTGAATTTTTATTGCATATTCATTTTTTTCTTCACTCAGGATGAATGTAATTTTAGTAGGTGAGCAAGCAGATTGGTTACTCATTGCAAACTCTGCTGTTGCTAGAGTGTTCTGTTTTTCTCCTCCGGTGAAGCTTAGAGATGCTTATGTGCCAAGGATTCATGTTACAGTCACTAAATTGGCCAGAGCTGTGAGATAGTGGTACGGATACTTTAAAGAATTGGTATTAGCAAAGAATGAAGGTCTGCAAAGCAGTTGCTGGGGCCGGCCTGGTGGCTGAGTGGTTAAGTTTGCGCACTCTGTTTCCGCAGCCAAGGGTTTCACTGGTTCGGATCCTGGGCACGGACATGGCACCCCTCATCAAGCCATGCTGAGGCGGCGTCCCACATAGCACAATCAGAAGGACCACAACTACGATATACAGCTATGTACTGGGGGACTTTGGGGAGAAGAAGAAGAAGAAGAAAAAGATTGGCAACAGATGTTAGCTCAGGTGCAAATCTTAAAATAAAAGGCAGTTACTACTGGCAGAATTTGATTAATGCTTCGTGCTAACTGGATTGTCCTTTCTTTTCCAAACATTTTCTTATGTGTTGTTTCTCATTGCATTATTACTCTATATCCATATATATCATCTTTTAAAAAGATCACTTTTCTCACATGTTAATGTCCCTTCTGTCTGCATACATATGTCCCTATTTTCCTAAAATAGTTGTGTAGGCCATTTCGGCAAAGCATGTTTTCCCTTAAAGAAAAATATGAAAGTCCTTTTCCTTTTCCCTTAAACTGCATGCCTATGCCTGTGGTAGGCAGAATAATGGCCTCCAAAGATGTCCATGTCCTAATCTCTGGGACCTGTGGATATGTTACCATGAATGGCAATGGGAAATTAAGATATTAGATGGAATTAAGGTTACTAATGAATTGACTTTAAAATACAGAGAGTATCCTCAATTATCTAGGTGGGCCCAGTATAATCACACGAGTTCTTAAATGTGGATGAGGGAGGCAGAAGAAGAAGTCAGAGTGATGCGATGTGAGAACTCAACCTGCTGTTGCTTGCTTTGAAGGTAGAGGAAGAGGGCCATGAGCCAAGGAATGTGGGTGGCCATATGTAGCCTTTCAGAAATATTCTTGGATAATAAATGCGTGTATATATTTTCTCTTAATTTTATTTTACACAAATGGGATCTTTTTTTATCCATACTTTTATATTCCTTGAGTTATTGCTTTTTTAACCAAGTATTGAAAAAAGATGTAGAGACTATTATTTAGATTGATTGCATTCTTTGTAAAAAACAGCTTTGTAGTATTCCTTTATATGACTGTACCACAATTTATTTAGATAGTCCTCTACTGGTGGACTATTAGGTTATTTTCAGGATTGACTATTATAAATTGTCTTAATCTGTTTGGGCTGCTATAACAAAATACCGTAGACTGGGTGGCTTATAAACAATAGAAATTTATTTCTCGAAGTTCTGGAGGCTGGGAAGTCCAAGATCAAGGCACTAGCACGGTCAGGTTCTGGGGAGAACCCACTTTCTGGTTCATAGATGCCATCTTTTTGCTGTGTTCTCACATGACAGAAGGGCAAGGGAACTCTTTGGAATCTCTTTCAAAAGGACACTAATCCCATTCATGAAGTCTCTGCCCTCATGACCTAATCACCTCCCAAAGGCTCCACCTTCAAATACTATCACCTTAGGGGTTGGGACTCAACATGAATTTTGGGGGAGACACAGGCATTCAGTCTAGGGCACAGTCTTTGTGAAAGTGCACAAGTATATTTGCAGCCTAAATTCCTAAAAGTGGTGTAGATAGATAGTTCATGAATTTAAAATTTTGATGCTTATTGCCAAATTACTCTCCAAAGAAGCCATCCAAAGTATACTGTTTTTATAGCCTCTGTCTGGGCTAGATTGTACCTTGATTTTTAGTCACAGTGAAATGGAAAGTGCAAGACACTAAGAGACCAAGTGTCACTCTCTTTATTCCCTATTAAATACAATGCCACACATTGTTTCCTGATTGCCAGGCTTCAGTTAGACAGATGATGTGGGTTGGAGAGCCAGTGTGGTTCCTTTGGCAGTGATGAGAGTGGGACGGCAGTGGGAGTACCCTCTCCTGCAGCCTAGTTCTTGTGGGATGACTGTGCAACTCTAACAGAGGGGAGGAAGGGTGATGTGACATCCAATCTTGTCTTTTCCCTTATTTGGTATACTGAGGGACATAGAAACACAACATTTCAATTTTTCAATGACAGATAAGATGTTTGTCTCATGAGGGAAAATCATGTAGCACTTTCAGGGGCCATAGTCATGGGGTATAGGACATTTTCCCCCAGGAGTCTTCCTTAAGACATCATCTATAATAATGTGTGAGAAGATACCTGCTCACCTCACTTTCTCCTATACTGTGTCTGAACAGACCGTAAAAAGTGACAATTCTACCATTTCCCAGCTCTGTGATATTAGGAAGATTACATAGTTTTCTTACTTATAAAATGAGGATGATTGTACATAGGAAGCACGATAATTTTTTGCAATTATTGTTACTATTAATCTTTGTCAACCTGATGGATGAAAGTGAATTTCATTTAACTGTGTTTCTTTAATTATGAATGAGGTTGAACATTGTTAAATATGTATAAAAATTAGTTTTTAAATTAATGTATAATTGCTTATTTTATATTAAGAAGGTTAATCTTTTTTCTGCTGTATATTTTACAAATAATTTTTTCCAGTTTGTCATTTGTCTTGATTTCTGGCATTCTTCTCTCATAGAGATATTTTTAATTTGATATAGTCAGATTTATAAATTTTTTTTTTGTTTATGGCTTTTGTTTTGTGTCTTGCCCACAAAGCCCTTCCCTTCTCCAACATTAAACAGTTATTAAAACATCCCATATTTTCTTCTAGGACTTTTATGCTTTTCTTCTTTACTTTTGAATCTTTGATCCACTGATGGATTTTTTTCTCTTTTCAGGGAAAAATGCATACAATTAAATATTAAAATGTGATTTGGCATAACCTATAGGGCTTTTATGTTAAGTGTATTGTATATTTTAGCATAGTGGTACCACTCAGTATATATTCTCTCATGAATGACAGTAATTAGTAAATAATTCTTTTATACTTTTGAAATTTTCAATATAACTATTTAGGGGTGGGATAAGTAATGTTTTGAACCATCATTGCAACACACAAAAAAATTAACCTGTTTTGGAATTATCGTAGTAATCCATAAGGAATTAGACGTTCAAGAATGATTTATTATGGAAGCTTGCTATAAGAATCAGTCTTTGGAACAACTTGCTGTTACACATCTCTGCTTTCTCATGTCTGATTACAGCAATTTGGGGGACAAAAATGTATTCAGTCTTAGTAATATTTTGTTTTGACTTAAGATTCCCAGCAGGGAAATAAAGATGAATTATTTATGCTTTATAGTCTTAGAGTTGTTGTTGGAAATTGGTGTTGATAAAAATAGTGACTAATGAAGCAAGCATTGGTATGTATTGCTGGGGTGTCTGAGACTATTCCTTTTCAGTTTTTTCATTGTGGCCTAACAAAATTGTGTTCTTCTTGAAGCAGTCATATGTTTGAGACCAATTAAATTTTTAGGTCAAGAAATATTTTGTTTTTTTTCCCCGGTAATTTTATTGAGATCATAATGGTTTATAACATTGTGTAATTTTGGGTGTACATTATTATTTATCAGTTTCTGAATAGACTTCATCAGGCTTTCCACCAGAGTCTAATTTTTGTCCGTCACCTGTACATATGTGCCCCTTTACCCCTTTCACCCACCTCCCAACCCCCTCCCCTTTGGTAACCACTAATCTGTTCTCTTTATCCATGTATTTGTTGTCTGCCACATATGAGTGAAATCATACTGTTTTTGTCTTTCTCTGTTTGGCTTATTTCACTTAACATCATATCCTCAAGGTCCACCCATGTTGTTGCAAATGGGATGATTTTGTCATTTTTTTATGGCTGAGTAGTATTCCATTATATATATATATATATACCACATCTTCTTTATCCATTCATCCACTGAGGGGCAGTTGAGTTGCTTCCACGTCTTGGCTATTGTGAATAATGCCGCAGTGAACATAGGGGTGCATAAGTCTCTTTGGATCGTTGATTTCAAGTTCTCTGGATAAATACCCAGTAGTGGGATAGCTGGATCATATGGTAGTTCTATTTTTAATTTTTTGAGAAATCTCCATACTGTTTTCCAGAGTGGCTGCTCCAGTTTGCATTCCCAGCAGCAGTGGATGAGGGTTCCTTTTTCTCCACATCCTCTCCAACATTTGTTGTTTTTTATTGTCTTGGTAATTATAGCCATTCTGACCAGTAACGTGATATCTCATTTTAGTTTTGATTTGCATTTCCCTAATAATTAGTGATGTTGAACATTGTTTCCCGTGTCTGTTGGCCATCTGTATATCGTCTCTGGAAAAATGTCTGTTCATATCCTCTGCCCATTTTTTGATCGGGAATTTTTTTTTTATTGAGTTGTATGAGTTCTTTATATATTTTGGAAATCAGCCCCTTGTTGGATAAATTATTTGCAAGTCTTTTCTCCCAGTTGGTTGGTTGTCTTTCCATTTTGTTCATGGTTTCCTTTGCTTTGCAGCAGCTTTTTAGACTGATGTAGTCCCATTTGTTAACTTTTCTTTTGTTTCCCTTGCCCAAGTAGCCATGGTGTTTGAAAAGATGCTGCTAAAACCAATGTCAAATAGTGTACTGCCTCTGTTTTCTTCTAGGAGTTTTATGGTTTCAGGGCTTACCTTCAGGTCTTTAATCCATTTTGAGTTAATTTTTGTGTATGGTGCAAGATAATGGTGTAGTTTCATTCTCTTGCACGTGGCTCTCCAGTAAGAAATATTTTCTTGATTAAAGATATATTAACTTCCGTGATAACTGCCTCTGTATTCCCAGGTCAACAGGATCTCTCAGAGGAGGCCAGGGAGTTTCCTGTGTTTAATTGCCTTTAGCCAATGAAGGCTTCTCGTGAGTGGGGTCTAAAGGGAGCGTGACCTCACCTCCCAAGATGAGGAAGTGATTGTCTACACCATCATAATACATAAATGTTGCTATTTATTAAAGTCCCTCAGAATATTTCATAAATGTTATTTGAGTTTGTCAGATTTTATTATTAATGCAATTATTTTTTAAGTCCAAACTTGCAAAATAGCACCGCCACACCCCTTGTGAGATAGCAAATATTATTCCCATTCATAGTTGCAGAGATTCCAGTTGAGTGAGTATTAGTGCCTACTCTGCCTGAGGGTGAAGGTGCCAGTCTGCGTTTTTTAATTTTCTAGCCAGCTTTTCTTAATTACATTTACATTTCTCAGGGTCTGCATTTCTCAGGGCCAAAGAGGTTTTGAGGGGCCGGCCTGGTGGCGTAGTGGTTAAGTTCGCATGCTCTGCCTCGGTGCCCGGGGTTCATGGGTTTGATCCTGGGCACAGACTTACACACTGCTCATCAAACCATACTGTGGTAATGTCCCACATACAAAGTAGAGGAGGATTGGCACAGATGTTAACTCAGTGACAATCTTCCTCAAGCAAAAAGAGGATGATTGGCCCTGAGCGAACATCTTTTGCCAACTTCCTCACCAAAAAAATAAAATTAAATTAAAAAGAGGTTTTGAAAGGGTAATAGAAAAACCACACTCTTATCAGTGATGGCAGCAACTCTGAAGAAAGTACTTTATAATACTGTACCTCTGGACTACACCTGCCTCTTGTTTATTTATTTATTTTTCAGCATATTTTGTTCTTTCAGAGTACACAGCCCATGGATGGATGCTTAATGCCCATGGTTCCCCTGTCCTTCTCTCTCAGATGTCTTCTTTCCTTGTCTTCATAAAGAAAGGAAAGGGGATTGTTGCAGGTTCAATTTACGTATCTGATAGAATGTTTTATTTTAGGGGAAGGGATAAGCAGGCATGAGGGAGGTGGAAGAAAGGGAAAGAGGGAGAGAGGAGCCTTACCTTTCTAACAAGACAAATTGGATAACATCACTCATTTGCTTAAAAACCTGATAAACCCAGTACCATTTGAGAGCTTGACATGTACCAGGCACTATTTAGGTACTTTGTGTTCCTCATTCATTTGCTCTCTAAGATAGGTTTATCATTCCATTTCACACAACAGGAAATGAATTCAGAGAAGTTTTAAAGAAGCTTGTCTAAGGTCACACAGTGTCAGAGCCAAGAATCAAATCCAGAGCTCTGTGGCTACAATTAATGTTTATTCATCTGTTTCTTGCATCTCTAAATACTGTTTGTATGCAGACGTCTCCCAAATTTTTCCCTCTGGGCCTCTAGACCTAGTCTGGACCTCTCTAGTCTAGACCTCCCCTCTGAACTCCAGAGCTGTTCATCTAGTGGCCTAGTCAGCATCTCCACTTGAATGGCCCATGAATACGTCAAACTCAGTATATCCGCAAACACCTGATTTCTAGTGCCTCCTACACCTGCTGCTCACCCATTTATTTCCTTCTCAGATCTGACTGCTCCATCCTTCCAGTTGCTTGGGGCAAAAATTCCTTGAAGTTATCCATGACCCCTTTATTTCTTATCCTTCACGTGCACTCTGTCAAGAAATCTTATTGGCTTTACCGTCAGAATTTTTGACACCATTTTCCACCTAGATTACTGCAAAGGTCTCCTGACTGGTAAGCCTGCTTTCACCCTTGCTTCGCAAATGTGTTCTAGAGAGAGCCCTTTCACACTACAGGCAGGCTTCTCTTCTGATCAAACCCTCCAGTAGTTTTCCTTCACTGTCAGATTTAAAGCTTTATAGGATCTGGCCCTGTTACCTCTCTTATCTGATCTTCTGTTACAGTCCCCTTTGCTGACCTATTCTAGCCACACAGGCCTTCTCGCGATTCCTTTAACATACCAGGAACACAGCTGCCTTAGGGTTTTTCTACTTCATCTTCCTTCTTCCTGGAATGCTCTCCCTCCAGATATCTGCATGGCTCAATCTTTCATTTCCTCAAGTCTTAGAGCAAATGGTACCTTCTCAGTGAGGCCTACCCTGACTACTTCACTTGCTGGCACTCCCCATTTCCTTTAACCTGTTTAAATTTCCTCTATTGCACTTATCATCTTCTAATAGATTATATTACTTATTTATTAATGCATATTATCTATATCCCCCACTTTCTGCTCTCCCACCCCCAACTGAAAGCTCCATGAAGACAGGAATATTTTTCTTTTTTTGTCTGCTTGGTTCATTTTATATGCCTAGCAATTATGTCAAGTCCTTGCACATTGCTGGTGATCAATAAAATTTGTGGAATGAATACATTTATTTACAAACATGTATCAAGCTCTGTGCTAAGAGTAAG
The DNA here is from genome assembly GCF_021613505.1 of Equus quagga. Lineage (NCBI taxonomy): Eukaryota > Metazoa > Chordata > Mammalia > Perissodactyla > Equidae > Equus > Equus quagga. The sequence continues at coordinate 98,911,912 of NC_060274.1, forward strand.
GAATACAAGGGCCTTCCCTGGCTCTCAAGTTTCCATCGATTCCACTCTTTTAGGATTTCTACCTTTCGGTTAAAGGGAAGTCAAGTCCGAGAGTGATTGTAACTTCCAGTGGTGAAAGGAACCAGCGTGTGTTCAGCAGTTGCTTCGTATCAGATGTTTCATATAGATAGATGGAAGGCGTTCATTTATACCTTACAACAACCCCATGAGGGATATATTATCTGTGTTTTGCAGGGAGCTGTGCTTCAGGCATATCACACACTCTGCTAAAAACCAGCTGCCGCATAAGTGGCATGAGAAAGAGTCCAACCCATGTCTGTGAATCTGTGCTTTTCCCACTCTGCCTCTCTAACAGCTCCTCATCACCTGTGGGGTGTGCCCCGTTTCCTAAGTATGGCACGTAAGACCCTTTCCATCTGCATTCAGCCTGTCTGGCGAGGCTTAGTTTTTCTCCCTCCTCTGAGGCACTGACAACTCAGCATCTCTTTAAAGTCTTGCTTTTTACCTAATAGGCCATATGCTCATAGTTTCACACCTCTACAAAGTGTTTTTCCACTAACTGAAATGCTTTTTCTTCCTTTTTATGTCTGGGGAATCGATGCTTGTTTTTGAAATCCCAGCTCATGTATTACTTCTTCTATAAAATCCTTTTAGCTTCTCTCGGGGAAGTGGTTGGTCACTGCATGCTGCTTCCCAGAATGCTACCTGTCATATGGTAATTACTGAACCTTTCCACTAGGTTCTACTTAGTCCCCCAGGAATGAGGCTTTCTGCTATTCTTCTTTGTTTTACCAGTGCCTAGGACAGGGCCTAGAATGTGCCATATACTAAGTAAATGTTTCCTTAGTCACTTAATGGTGATATGAGCTCTAATGGGTAATGGAAACACCTAGGCATTTTGAATTTAAAAATGGAAGAATGGCAGTTAGAATCAGAGAAAAGCCTAGAAGACACCTCAGAAATACTTGGTGGATGAAGCATTCATTCATTTATTCAGTGATATAGGTTAATTATTAAGTGCATGGACTTAATGAGTTCAACACCCAGCCCTGCCACTTTCTTCAGGCTTACCATTGCCAAATTACTTATCTCTGAAACTCCAGCTGATGTGTGAAATGGGAGATAATGTTAGTGCCTACCTACTAGTGTTGCTGGGAGGATTGAATGACAGTGCATATAAAGGGACTGTCATATATTAAACACTAAACAAATAAGCATAATTACAACAAAATTTTCTGGGGTAGTTAATATTTGTACTACATGATCTTAGATTTAAATTGCATTGAGTAGATTGAACAAAATACTAAACTGACATAGGTCATTTAACAAAAAGCAAGCCACCTGTTTTTTGTGTTACTTTGTGGGTTCATCCTTCAGAATTATTTCTGACACTCATTTTTTTTTCTACATAGAGCCCTCGTTGAAGTGAGAAGTTGAATATTACAAACATTTAAATAAAGAGGGTTTAGAAATAATCGTTACTGCAAGGGAAAAAATTGGAACCTGAGAGTTGTGTGTTTCATCACAACAATTTAATTAAAGGCATGTGACAATCTTAGTGTTGTTTATGAGGTGAGTTAGGGAGAGGTTTTACCAAGTAGAGCATTTGATTGCAAGAACTGAAGCTCGCCCTCTGTGTGGTGAGCCCTGTGATATGGTGTACATATGGTCATATGGTAGAATTATATTTAAAGGATCTTCTATGAAAATTTTAAAACCATGCAAATGTGCATGTTCAGCTGCGATATGTTTTTACATTGATTTAGTGTCTGGCACTTGATACTCCGTGCATTATCAGAAAACTTCCTAGACTGGCAATAATTAAAGCATTGAGGGGGCTGGCCCTGTGGTGTAGTGGTTAAGTTCGGCATGCTCTGCTTTGGGCAGTCCAGGTTCGTGGGTTTGGATCCCAGGTACTGACCTACACCACTCATCAAGCCATGCTGTGGTGGCAACCCACATACAAAAAATAGAGCAAGATTGGCGCCAGTGTTAGCTCAGGGCTAATCTTCCTCAAGCAAAGAAAAAAACCGAGGAAGACTGGCAGCAGATGTTAGCTCAGGGCTAATCTTCCTCAGCAAAAATAAATAAATAAATAAATAAAGGATTTGGATTAAATAGATGTAATGTGAAGTCTGTGACATCTGAGAATAGGTTAGCCAGCTTAATACCAGGTGTTTGGAGGCTGGGGATGTTTTTCATGGTTAGAAGTCTCCCTGCCAAATTTTTATTCCAGAAATTGACTTGAGAGGGCATGCTGATAAAACAAATGCAGAAGTAAACAAGCCGACTTAAGAAATTGGCCTGGAAGTCAGGGATTTACTTTCCCTGTTCTGCTCTAATATAGTTGTAGAAATACCACAAATTACAGATGAAACAAAGTATTCTTCAATTCATTAAAACGTCTTGTGTTTAGCTGCTAGAGATACAACAGTGAACAAGACGGAAATGGCCCCTGCCCTCATGGAGCTTATTGTTTGATAGATAAAGCAGACATCAAATACATCCTATTTCCATATTTACCAAACTGAGTGCAGAGGTCAAGAATAATCGGGCTCTTACTATAGATAAGGTGGTCAGAGAAAGCCTTTCTGAAGACTTGAGAGTTAAGGTGCAGGATTCTGGGAAGTCAGCCTTGTGAAGGAAGAGTGTTTCAGGCAGGGGCTCAGCATGTGCAAAGGCTCTGGTAGGGGAAAGAGCTTGGGTCTTGCCATTTCAGAAAAGAGAGCAGTGTGTCTGTGATGGTGGAGCAGGAGTGGAAGCAGGAGGCCAATTAGGTGGCTGTTGTGTAAGATGAGAAGTGATGGTAGTGTGGTTCAGGGAGGCTGGGGTGGAGAGAGAGAGAGAGAGAGAGAGGGAGAAGATGTCTTCAGGATGTATTTAGAGGGTAGAACTAGTGGGGCTTGTTGGGTTGGGTGTGGCGAGTGAGGTAGATGCAGAAATCAAGGATGACTCCCGACCTTCTAGCTTGAGGAACTAAATGGATGGGAGTGCCATTAACTGACATAGGAAATTATCTGAAGGAAATAGAGAAGGACACACAACAAAGGCCAAGGGAAATATGAAGGTTGGCAACTCTTAGAAGAGTCTAGCCACCCACATGTTTTTGTTCCCATTCTCTTGCTTTTTACCAAAATAAAAGCTTTTCATCTGCTGCAGACTCTTTGAACACAGTGCAGTCTCTGTGTCATCAATAATTTATGCAGTATTCTCAAGTAAAAGCGTTAGTGTCTAAGGCCTTGTGATTCTGATCTAGTTTCCCAGAATATTTCACAGGGCAGATATGAAAGCAAAGATTTAAAAACCAAAAAATGCCACCATTTATTAGTATAGTGCAATTTAAAGGGCCATAATTAAATTTTACCCAGGGTCACTCTCCTTTTTGTAGGTGTGTAATTTAACTGTAAAGGTTATCGTTCTTCCAGGACCTGTTATACTAACACCTGCACCCTATTTATAGCAAATGAAACAGGTTAATTGGTATGTTTCGCTTTCTGCTGATTTTCTTTTCTGTATATACCACCAGAAAGGTTTTTGAAGGTATAGCTTTGTAATCTTCCATCTGACATTGGCAGTTAATTTTTCAGGGAAGTAATTATTCTCATCTGTTCCTATTCTTTTAATAATGAATAACTTTTCTTGTTATAAGTAAAATGTCTTCATTGTAGATAATTTGGAAAGTACAGAAAGTTATACGGTTACCTGTAATCCCAATACTGAGAAGCAATAATTTTTCTAGTCTTTTTAATCTATTTAATGTGATGCTTCACAGTCTGTGTGCAATGTTCTATCCTCCATTTTTTTGACTTAACATTCTGTTGTGACTCTTTTCTATATCTTATTTACTATTATTCAAAGACGACATTTTAAATGGCTGTATACTCTTCTGTGGCATGGAGCATTTAATCATTTTCCTGTTGAGCATTTACGTTATTTTCTGTTCTTTGCAGAGAAATTTTAAATGAAGGAAAAAGTCAGACAATTTTTCCAGAACACAGTGTTTTAACAAAAGAAACAATCTTCTTCTCAAACCAAAATAATTTGTAAAAGCCGCTATCTTTTCCAGGCAGCCTTAGAAGAATGATTGGGGCATCTGAACAATAGCAGAAAAAGCCCTAGTCTGTTGGGCTCTCGGCTCTTGCAGTGCTTTTCTGTGCCCTGGAAGATACGAGAAGTAAAGGTAGATTCTCTCGGCTAAGCTCCTCACACTATTCCTCACTGGGATCTTCGCCCTGGTCCTTTGAAGCCTCTCTGTATTTCCATTTGTAGCTGCCACCTCTGGATCTTGCCTTGCAGCACCAGCTGGAACTGGGAAGTGATATGCACAGCCCTCTTACCACAGTTTTGGGCTGCCAAATTTGCTTCGCCCTCAACTCAGCCCTCCTCTTGGCAGTCCCTCGTGTCTCAGCAGGTCACCTCCTTCTAGCCATCCATCCACTCTGCAACCGTTTATTGAGCACCCAGTTCCAGGAAGGACTAGATATTGAGGACACAATGGTAGGACAGATCAGCTGCCCTCATAGTGTATGCTTGGTGGGAAGTAACTAAACAGGGGAGTACAGATTGTTAGGTGTAATATGGGAGAGTGATGTACCAAAACAGCGTTCCAGATAGTTCTGACCTTAGCTAACTTTCCCCTCACACTGAGTGCTATCTACATATTGTATTTTAAAACCTGTGTACACATCCCTTTAGGATGAGTGACATCTGTTAAAACTAGAAAATGAGACAAAAGAACACAGTAAAGTGGAGGCATTGCTTGTAATGCTGTGTGTCTCTGCTGGCTTTTTGCATTTTTGGAATTGTGCTCGATCCTCAGGTGCTGCAGCGCAAGTCTGTTATAGCGCTTCGAAGTCCAGGAACTATTCTTCATGTATCTGACAGGATGCATGTCTCTTGTTAAATGTGGAGGTGGGTAGAGCTGTGTTTGTAGTCTGCCTAGAAGGTGACATTTATTCTTGGTGTGTTTCCCTCATCTTCTTAAAAGGACACCATGAACACAGAGTATAAGTGAACTTTGCCTTTGTCTGGTCATTCCTTTATGACACTCAGTCTGTACTATAAATGTGCTGTGTTTGAGGGCAGGGAACCTTGTACTTTTTGGTTTGGTTTGATTTATTTGGTAATTTGGCAAATATGTTTTCGTGGGTGAGGAACAAAATGGTTTCACCTGCTAAGTTCTATGTGAGCATTTTCCTGGCACATTAATTATTTTTTAAAAACAACCAGTATTTCTGATGCCTGTAACTGCTGTGAAATTCTCTGCTGGCCATATCAGGGAAATGCAGCAGACAATTAAATTTGGATTTTAGCAATATATCCATCTCATGATATTCCTTTGCAAAGATGAAGAACTATCTGCTAGATACAAGGAAAAGCAGATGAATTAGGAATGTTAGGTATTTTATTTAGTGATGATGTGGAACAAGTACCCTAGACACGCACTTATTGGTCCTGAGTTGACATTTTTACCCTTCCTCTTATTAGTCATATGGCCTTGAACAGTTTAATAGTAGTAATCATAATTATATATAATAGTGGTTGACATTTACCCAGTAATTGCTCAATTACTAAAAAGTAATTCACTATATCAAGGGGGAAATTTGATTGATTTAATCCTCTGTGAGATGTTGGTACTGTTATTATTTCCCAATTTGTATGTGAAGAAGCTGAAGTGTAGAGACAGTGAGTAAAGAACCCCAGATCGTGCGGCTCGCCGTTGCAGGATCTGGAATTCGCTCTCAGATCATTTTGACTAAGCAGTCCATGCGCCAACCACTATGCTGTGCCTAAGCTACTGAAGTCCCAATTTGATCAGTGGAGTAGTGGGAACTTATTTATCTGATAAAATAGCAGGTTCTGTTGCTGTTCGTATTATGGTAAATTCTAAGTCTCCACCTTTCTGGTACTCTTCCTTCTTTCTGTTCAAATTGGCAGTCGAACTTTTTCTTTCAGCTTAACGAGCCAGGTGGGATGGGGATGTTGATTTGTGCCAGGTGAAAAAAGTTTCAGTGCATTACTGAAGAGTCTATTTTTTGCTCAGAGTTGTGAGAGTCATATGAGATTAAATGAGATAAAATAGAAGAAAGTGTAAATTGGAAAGAGCTTTGCACATATAAGAAATTCTTTTACAACAGAGTCACTCTGGGGGAGGATTCTGGTGGTATTTGCAGGGTTCTAACTTTGATCCTGCCCATTTGAACATAGTGTCAGTATCTGGGATGAAGAAAATAGAGGGGATGCTTATCATCCACTTGTGGATGATCTAAAGCGGTAGATTTAGTTTTCATTGATTCTTATATTTTATTTTCTCTAATGATTTGAAAGGTAGACTATTTAAAATATAATTATTTTTAATATATATAAATATAAATAAAATATAAAATAAAATATAATTATATTTAAAATGTAATTATTTTAAATTGTGGCCAATTTAAGGCGTTTCATAAACATGTTTACAGCTGTATTTCACTAATTTGTCTCGTTATACTTATGTATTCATTTATTCTTTTTTTATTGACATGTATTTGACATAACATTGTGTTAGTTATAGATGTACAGCATAATGATTTGTATATATGTACATTTATTCTTAATATCTCTGAAAGTGCCTTTCTTATGCCCTTAAATATGAATGATAGCTGGCCCAGGATAAAACTAAAAATAAAATTTTAAATTTGTTAGGCCAGGGACTGTTTCTTCTACTTCTTTTTGATATAGTGTCCAATGTTATGTTTTGGATATTATTGATGCTCTTTCCATAGTGTTTATTTGATATGAATTTTTTAAAAATTAAGAAATGAGCCTTAGAGAGTTGTAAGATATTTGTTTACATGGTTTGAGTAAGGGCTTCTCCTAATAGGAGATTGTTTGTTGAGTTATGTGCTAAAGTGTCTATTCAAATGCCTAAACCTAGCAAATAATAGCCCAATTGAAGACCTCTAACATCAACTAGTTATTATGTTATTTTAAACCCATATTAAATCATCAATTTAAATATAGGACAAGGGACTTCTTTGTTGGGACTTATTTTTCCTCTTAACAGAATCCTTTTGAAAAAAGACAGTGATGTAGTAAAAAGAGTAGGGAAACCTGAGTTTTGTCCCTATTTGGTATCTGAACATGGGCCTGTAACTTAACTTGTTGGGACCAACCATATGTACTATGAAGTAAGAGGGTTAAAAGTCAAGATGCCTTCTGATTCTTTTTCAAGTCCTGTTACCATCTGTAGAGTCTGGTGGCTACAGTGATCCTTTCAAAGCAGGATGTTTTGCAGAACCGTAATTGCTTTGAGGCAGTGCTCCTGGCTCCTCTCACTTAGGATAACAGCTGTTTCTTGTGTGTGGGCCGCAGATTTCAGGATTTATGTAAGCTGTCATTAGAAAGCAAGCTCATTTTTCATAAATTTTTATTTTTTAAATTCTTTATAGTTGTATTTGCAAGTGGGTGTCAAAAGTATCAAGAATATTGACTAACTTGTGTGAGTGGGTGGTTGGAAACATGTCTGCTTTTGCTTTTTGAGAATAGATTATTCTTTAGCCAGTCAGGTTATCTATGTGAATAAGACAGGGAAATCAGTAACATATTTTCTTTTCATTTTTTTTCTTATTGAGGTCATAATAGTTTATAACATTGTGAAATTTCAGTTGTACATTATTATTTGTTAGTCATCATATAAATGTGCCCCTTCACCCCTTGTGCTCCCTGCAAAACTCTTCCCCCCGGGTAACCACTAAACTGTTCTCTTTGTCCGTGTGTTTATCTATCTTCCACATATGAGTGAAATCATACACTGTTTGTCTTTCTCTATCTGGCTTATTTCGCTTAACATAATACCCTCAAGGTCCATCTATGTTGTTGCGAATTGGACGATTTTGTCCTTTTTTATGGCTGAGTAGTATTCCATTGTATATACATATACCACATCTTCTTCATCCAGTTATCAGTTCATGGGCACTTGGGTTGCTTCCACATCTTGGCTATTGTGAATAATGCTGCAGTGAACATAGGGGTGCATGAGGCTCTTTGAATTGTTGATTTCAAGTTCTTTGGATAAATGCCCAGTAGTGGGATACCTAGGTCATACAGTATTTCCAGTTTTAATGTTTTGAGAAATCTCCATACTGTTTTCCAGAATGGGTGCACCAGTTTACATTCCCACGAGCAGTGTATGAGGGTTCCCTTTTCTCCACATCCTCTTCAACATTTGTTACTTTTTGTCTTGGTAATTATAGCCATTTTGACAGGTGTAAAGTGATATCTCATTGTAGTTTTGATTTCCATTTCCATAATAATTAGTGAGGTTGAACATCTTTTCATGTGCTTCTTGGCCAGTTGTATATCTTCTTTGGAAAAATGTCTGTTCATATCCTCTGGCTGCATTTTGATTGGGTTGTTTGCTTTCTTGTTGTTCAGTTGTATGAATTCTTTATATATTATGGAGGTTAATCCCTTGCCAGATATATGATTTGCAAATATTTTCTCCCAGTTGATGGGTTGTCTGTTCATTTTCATCCTGGTTTCCCTTGCCTTCCAGAAGCTCTTTAGTCTGCTAAGTCCTACTTGTTTATTTTGTCTTGTTTCCCTCGTCTGAGTAGACATGGTATTCTAAAAATTTAAATCCTTTGAAGACTGATGTCAAAGAGTGTAATGTGTATATTTTTTTCTAGAAGTTTTATGGTTTCAGGTCTTACCTTCAACTCTTTGATCCATTTTGAGTTTATTTTTGTGTATGGTGAAAGATAATGGTTCACTTTTATTCTTTTGCATGTGGCTGTCCAGTTTTCCCAACACCATTTATTGAAGAGACTTTCTTTTTTCCATTGTATGTTCTCAGCTCTTTTGTTGAAGATTGGCTGTCTGTAGATGAGTGGTTTTATTTCTGGGCTTTCAATTCTGTTCCATTGATCTGTGCACCTGTCTTTGTACCAGTACTATGCTGTTTTGATCACTATAGCTTTGTAGTACATTTTGAAGTCAGGGATTGTGATGCCTCCAGCTTTGTTCTTTTTTCTCAAGATTGCTTTAGCTATTTGGGGTCTTTTGTTGCCCCATATGAATTTTAGGATTCTTTGTTCTATTTCTGTGAAAAATGTCATTGGGATTCTGACTGGGATTGTACTGAGTCTGTAGATTGCTTTAGGTAGTGTGGATATTTTAACAGTGTTTATTCTTCTAATCCATGTGCATGGAATATCTTTCCATTTCTTTATGTCATCATCGATTTCTTTCTGTAATGTCTTATAGTTTTCATTGTATAGGTCTTTCACCTCCTTGGTTAAATTTATTCCTAGATATTGTATTCTTTTTTGTTGCAGTTGTAAATGGGATTGTATTCTTGAGTTCTCTTTCTGTTATTTCGTTATTGGAATATAGAAATGCAACTGATTTTTGTAAGTTGATTTTGTACCCTGCAAATTTACTGTCTTGTTGATTATTTCTAATAGTTTTCTGATGGGTTCTTTAGGGTTTTCTATATATAAAATCATGTCATCTGCAAACAGTGAGAGTTTCCTTCTTCCTTGCTTATTTGGATTCTGTTTATTTCTTCTTCTTGCCTAATTGCTCTGGCCAAAACCTCCAGTACTATGTTGAATGAGAGTTGTGAGAGTGGGCACACTTGTCTTGTTTCTGTTCTCAGAAGGATGGCTTTGTTTTTCCCCATTGAGCATAATGTTAGCTGTGGGTTTGTCTTGTATGGCCTTTGTTATGTTAAGGTACTTCTCTTCTATACCCATTTTATTGAGAGTTTTTATCATAAAAGGATGTTGGATCTTATCACATGCTTTCTCTGCATCTATTGAGATTGTCATGTGGTTTTTATTCTCAGTTTTGTTAATGTGGCGTATCACATTGATTGATTTGCAGATGTTGAACCATCTCTGCATCCCTGGTATAAATCCCACTTGATCATGGTGTATGATCTTTTTAATGTATTACTGTATTCGGGTTGCCATTCCAGTTGCCGATATTTTGTTAAGGATTTTTGCCTCTATGTTCTTCAGTGATATTGGCCTGTAATTTTCCTTCTTTGTGTTGTTCTTGTCTAGCTTTGGTATCAGAGTGATGTTGGCCTCATAGAGTGTGTTAGGAAGTATTCCGTCTTCCTCAATTTTTTTGAGTAGCTTGAGAAGGATAGGTAATATATCTTCTTTGAAGGTTGGTAGAATTCTCAAGAGAAGCTATCTGGTCCTGGACTTTTATTTTTTGGGAGGTTTTTGATTACTGTTTCTATCTCTTTAGTTGTGATTGGTCTATTCAGATTCTCTATTTCTTCTTGATTCAGTTTTGGGAGGTGTAAGAGTCTAAGGATTTATCCATTTCTTTTAGATTGTCCAGTTTGTTGGCATATAGTTTTTCATAGTATTCTCTTATAATCTGTTGTATTTCTGTGGTATCTGTTGTAATTTCTCCTCTTTTATTTCTAATTTTATTTATTTGAAACTTCTCTCTTTTTATCTTGGTCTGGGTAAGGGTTTATCAATTTTGTTTATCTTCTCAAAGAAGCAGCTCTTTGTTTCATTGATCCTTTCTGTTGCCTTTTTTGTTTCAATTTCATTTATTTCTGCTCTAATTTTTATTATTTCTCTCCTCCTGAGTTCGGGCTTTCTTTTTTCTTCTTTTTCTAATTCTGTTAGATGTAGTTTAAGATTGCTTATTTGAGATTTTTCTTGTTTGTTGAGGTGGGCCTGTATTGCTATGAATTTCCCTCTTAGGACTGCTTTTGCTGAATCCCATTTGAGTTAGTATGGTGTGTTTTCATTTTCATTTGTCTCCAGATATTTTTTGATTTCTCTTTTAATTTCTTCAGTGATCCATTGGTTCTTCAGTAGCATGTTGTTTAGTCTCCACATCTTTGTCCCTTTTCCAGCTTTTTTTCTTCTAGTTGATTTTTAGTTTCATAGCATTATGGTAGCAACAGATACTTGATATGAGTCCATTCTTCTTAAATTTATTGAGGCTTGCCTTGTCCCCAACATATGGTTTATCCTTGAGAATGTTCCATATGCACTTGAGAAGAATGTATATTCTACTGTTTTTGGATGGAATGTTCTATATCTATATCTATCTATCTATCTATATATATCTATAAAGTCCATCTGGTCTGGTTTTTTGTTTAATTCCACTATCTCCTTGTTGACTTTTTGTCTGGATGATCTATCCATTGATGTAAGTGGGGTGTTGAGGTCCCCTCCTATTATGTGTTGTTGTTAATATATCCTTTTAGGTTTGTAAATAGTTGCTTTATGTACTTTGGTGCTCCTGTGTTGGGTGCATAGATATTTATAAGTGTTATGTCTTCTTGGTGGAGTGTCCTTTTTATCATTGTATACTGCCCCTCTTTGTGTCTCTTTACTTGTTTTATCCTGAAATCTACTTTGTCTGGTATAAGTATGGCAACACTTGCTTTATTTTGTTTGCCATTAGCTTGGAGTATTATCGTCTATCCCTTCACTTTGAGCCTGTGTTTGTCTTTGGAGCTGAGATGTATTTCCTGGAGGCAGCATATTGTTGGGTCTTGTTTTTTGATCCATCCCACCACTCTGTGTCTTTTAATTGGAGAATTCAATCCACTTAGATTTAAAGTGATTAGTGATATATGAGGGCTTAATGCTGCCATCTTATCACTTGTTTTCCAGTTCTTCTGCATTTTCTTTGTTTCTCATCCCACGTATTTTGGACTACCAATCTGGTTAGGTAGTTTTCTATGATGCTTTTCTTTTTTTAATTTTAATTTTATTTATTTTTTTGAGGAAGATTAGCCCTGAGCCAGCCTCTACTGCCAATCCTCCTCTTTTTGCTGAGGAATATTAGCCCTGAGCTAACATCTGTGTCCATCTTCCTCTGCTTTATATGTGGGATGCCTGCTACAGCATGGATTGATAAGCGATGCCTAGGTCCACACCCAGGATCTGAACCAGTGAATCCCGGGCCACTGAAGTGGAATGTGCGAACTTAACTGCTGTGCCACCAGGCTGGCCCCATGATAGTTTTCTTAGTTCTCTCCTTATTTATCATTTGTGTCCCTGTTCTGATTATTTGTTTAGTGATTAGCATTAGGTTTGTATAAAAAATCTCGTAAATGAGATAGTCCATTTTCTGATAGCCTCTTATTTCCTTAGACTAAGCCGACTCCATCGCTTTCCTCTTTCCCTTCTGAGTTATTATTGTAATATCTTATTCCATCTTGTTTTGTGAGATTGGGGTTAAAGTGACGAGATTATATTATTTTGGTGGTTTCCTTGCCTTTATCTTTAATGTTATAATTAAGCGTTTACTAACCTGTTCTGATAGAGAGCTGTGATTTTCTGATTTTGCCTACCTATTTATCTCCTTGCTCAGGGTTTTGTAGCCCTTTCCTATTTTTTTTTTCAGGTATGGGGGCCTTCTTGAGGCTTTCTTGTAGGGGGGGTCTTGTGGCAATGACCTCCCTTAGCTTTTGTTTATTTGGGAAAGTTTTTATTTCTCCATCATATCTGAAGGATATTTTCACTGGATAGAGTATTCTTGGCTGAAAGTTTTTATCTTTAAGCATTTTGAATATATCGTTCCACTGTCTCCCAACCTGTAAGGTTTCTTCTGAGAAATCTGCTGAAGGCCTGATAGGGCTTCCTTTGTAAATTATTTTCTTCTGCCTTGCTGACCTTAATTCTTTCTCTTTGTCATTTACTTTTGCCAGCTTTACTAGTACATGCCTTGGAGAAGGTCTGTTTACATTGATATAGTTAGGAGACCTATTGGCTTCTTTCACTTGTATTTCCAGCTCTTTCCCCAAGTTTGGGAATTTCTCAGCTACTATTTCTTTGAACAAGCTTTCTGTTCCATTCTCCTTTTCTTCTCCCTCTTGTATATCTATAATCCTTATGTTGCATTTCCTGCTTGAGTCAGATATTTCTTGGGGAATTTCTTCATTTCTTTTTAGTCTTAATTCTCTCTCCTCCTCCATCTGAAACATTTCTATATTTCTGTCCTCTAAATTGCTAATTCAGTCCTCCATAATATCAGCTCTATTGTTTAGGGAGTCCAGATTTTTCTTTATCTCATCCATTGTGTATTTCATCTCCAACATTTCTGATTGGTTTATCTTTAGAGTTTCAGTCTCCTTTGTGAAGAAGTTCCTGATTTCATCAAACTGTCTTTCTGTATTTTCTTTTAACTCATTGAATTTTTTTTATGATAGCTGTTTTGAATTCTCTGTCATTTAGATTATAAATTTCTGTGGCTTCACGGTTGATTTCTGGGTGCTTGTCTTTTTACTTTTGGTCTGGGGATTTAATATATTTTTTCATACTGCTAGACAGCATGGATTTCTGCCACCGCATAGTGATAGTATCTGGTCACAGCTTCCATCTGTTGCTGTTGGGTGGTGGTCAGGAGCTGTGAATTCTGAACCCGCTGTGATCCATGGCTCCCTCACCCTACTTGCTGGCTGGTTTCTCTCTGTGCATGCCCTGGCTGACCACTGAGCTGGTGGGGGCAGGGGACATTTTCTTTCATCTGGGTGATCCTGGGGATATTCTCGCTGGGCTCTCTGTATCTGCTCTCCTGGGGTGCTAGCTTGACGCAGATACCTCTGCAATAGCTTAGTTACCTCTGTGTTGGGCTTTCCCATGTACTGTGAGTGAACTCTGAGAATGGCTGTGTTCCCGTGGAGGGCTGCCTCTCCCCCCTTTCCTCTCAGAACTGGGATCAGTCCCAGGATCACTACCTTTTAGGAGGAAGTGAAGATTCTCCTTTTATCCTACCACTTCCTCCAGTGGGTCCAGCACCTTTACCTTCAGATGTATGGCTGTGTGGGTCTCTCAGACATCTTTTCTGTTGGGTGAATGTCCTCTGTTGGTGTGTGAATGTCCTTTTCACTGTATCTTAGAGGGGAGAGGCTAAGGGGAGAGCTCATTCTGCCATGATGCTTGACCTTTTTTCCATATTTTCTTTTTTAAGAAGAGCAGTTATTTCCCATAAAGTTTGCATGATGGTATTTTTTGTTTTTATTTCCCAGTAAAACATAAACATTCAACATTCTTTAGCTTTGTTTGTCTTTAAAAATTAATGGTAAATTTGCATAAAAAGCACTTACTATGGGAAACTTAAAATATGTTCTATTTAATAACAGTTATGATACATCTTTTCTATTGGTTGTTAATGGAGACCTCTTTTTCATGAAGGTACATTGTGCTTCTTCATTGAAGGCTAAATTTGCTTTGATTTCTTGCTTCATTATGGTCAAATTGAATATCATAATTCTTAAGAGGGAGCCAACTATCAAAAAATAGAAATTCTTAAGAATTATAAATTCCATTTTCATATTTATCCTATATTTTATGAGAAATTACAATACAGAAAAATTTTAACTCTGCTTTTAAGCCAATTGATTGGCCATATTTTTACCACTGCTGTGTGATGTTATGAAAAAAAAGCAAATATAATTTCTGCTCTTAAATAGATTATTATTTAGAGGAAAAAGAGGAAGAATATTCAAATCTAGAAATGTTTCTTTGCCTGTCTAACACATGCTAGAATGAACACAAATCATGGCAAAGTTTCATTCGTCTGTGTGTGTATGTGTGTATGTGTAGTACTTCTGACAGATGTATGTATGTATATAAAATTCCTGCTAATTTTAGACATATAGATCTAGACTTATTCTGGAATTGGGAATTATGTCATCCCTCAGACACTTCATTTCATAGAATTGGTGCCTCTGGTCAGAAGTACTGTGGATTGTACTCTTGATATTGAATCAAATTCATATATACCAACTAATTGTTAGTTATATTTTAATTTATTTCTGACCCAGGGATGTAGGCTTCCACTGATTTTCAGGATTTGTTTGATTAAGTATTAAAATTTAGTTTTGAAATTTCACATCTGCTTAATCAGTGTAACCAGTTGATGCATGTGCAGTGGGATCCTTTGGTGTGAAGGTCTAGGGGTAGCCAAGCATCCTGGACAGGGGAGGACAGGTCCAGTAGAGCCAGACCTTAAGTGGGGATAGACACTGGCTGGTCAAAGAGGAAGTGCCTATGGATAATGGAGGTCAAAGTGGACCTGAAAGCTATGGAATCAGTTGAAGGAGGAAATGCAAACAAGGCAAGCAGAATATAGATAACTCATGACTGCACCACCATTGTATAAGGGAAAGGTTTCTAATTACAGTCCTGGAATATTTCCCTCTACCTCTTTCATGATTCTGGCTGAGTGGAAAATCTTGCTTCTTTCCAGGTGTTCTGTAGCTGGGAGACACGGTGGGGCTTGAGATATGTTCTGAACTAAGTAAAGGCTGGGTGTGGAAGTAGAAATACGGAGAACTTGTTATATTCAGCAGTCCCAAGAAATGGGCATGAAGCTTCTTCATCCTGAGAGAAACTAAAAACAAGTATTAGGAAGCCAAAGCATTCTTTCTAAGTGTGTGCAGCATTTTAGTTTGTAAATACAACCCCTGACCTTTCAAGGTTAATTTATGCATATGGTATCATTTCAGCCAAAATCATTCTGGGATTTTGGGGGAAGATCTTGAAAGGATGATCTAATGGAAAAATAAACTGAGAGCTTCTCAAAGAACTTTCCAAAATAAAAGCAATGAGTAATAATGATTAAAAAAAAAAGTATAAACACAGATCTATGGAAAAATACTTGAGTCTAGAAATAGATTCAACATTATATAAACAATATAATATGTTTTCTTCAAAAAAAGGAAGGGTTACAGTGGTGTTGGGAAGCTGAATAGCAGTTTTTTTTAAAAAGTGGTTACATAAACCTCTTTTACCATATATCAATATAAATTTGAAATAAATTAGTGAACTTGATGAATTAATGAAATTAATGAAAAAAATCATGTTCTAGAAAGATCAAAAGACAATAGAAGAGAATATATAAGAGAACTGTGAAAGGAGATATTTTTTAGTTTTAAAGGAATCGAAAAAATAAAGAAAGAGATACATTTGAAAAATATTTAAAATGTATGCTCGATGATAGAGGTTTCTAAGAGGACAATAGCAAAGTTGGAAAATAGAGTTTCACCAACATGACTGAAAAAGAATATCTAAAAAGTATAAATTGCTGGTTCATTTTTATCCTCTAAACATTGAAACTTTTATAGATTAGTGGACAAAACAGATAATTTACACAAAGGGGAATATAGTTAGTAAAGTGAACATGAAAAAATGTTTATGATAATTCATGACCAAAAATATTGCTTGAATTTATAGCACATAGATATTTTATAATTATTGAAGTAATCCCCCCTCCCATCACAAAAGAGAACATCTCATGTTGGCAAATTTGCAGTTAAATTTGCACAGCCCCTCTTGAAAAAAAAAAAGGCATACCATAGGAACGGTAAGAAAATTGCTTAAATCCTTTGGCCTAGTAATTCCATCTGTAGGAATCTATCCCAAGGAAATATGTATGCTCATAATAATCAGATTCTTTTGTTTCCTGCAATAGCAAATGATTGAAAATAACCTCATGTTTATTGGAAGGGAGCTTATATATTAGTGATGCTCTATCAACATGATAGAATCTCATCAAATCATTACAGTGAAAAATCTGAAGACTAAATACTTGGGAAATACATTTAAGGTGTAATGTTCAATAGAATAGAAGCCACAGTATGATTTCAACAATAGTAAGTATATGTAGAAGCTAATAGGCAATAATGAAAGTAATTCTATTAAAATGATAGTTTTACAGGATGTTTTAAAATAATTATGATAATGTTTAATGTAATATTGCCTTTCCCATAAATAAGTAGGAAAAGAAATCTAATTCCTGCCCTTGTGAAGCCAATTATAAGTTTCACGGAATTGAAACTCTAGGACACAGAGTTTCAGGTCCCTGAAGTGAGTGGGTGGTAGGGAATCAGATCGACCATTTGGCTTTTTTCCTAGTCTCACTCATGCAATTCAGCTCTAAAGACTCCTTCACTAACAGGGGAAGCAGGGAGGGCAGGTTTCACAAGATTCAAGCCCCATTAGCCTAGCTTTTTCACTGGCCAGCTTGCTGAAATTTATTTGAACTTTACTTTCTGCAACTTTTGTGGGGCAGGAGAGTGAGGGTAGTAGAAATAACTTATGATGCTTTTTACAAGTAATTTGATGTGAATGATTTATCGTAGAAAATAATTAGATGTCCAAAGAACAATGTCAATGATTTGAATCCCAGATAGAGTGATAAAAAAAATTTAGATGTAAATGCTCTATGTTCTAGAAAACATTAGTCAGAGAGTTTGAATTTTATATCTATAAAGGTACAGAGATAGAATATAAGTTGAAGTAGTACTTGTAAATGGCAGGTCTGGATTCATAGGCATAACAAAGGTGGAGGATTACATAGAAGTGGGTACTGGAGGGTGACACTGACATTGAAAGGAAATTTGTAGCTGTTGATATGCCAGAAAAAGAAAATAAACAGTAGTTACACTAGTTGTCACTTGGTAAATTAATATGTACAACAAAGCTTAAGAATCCAAGCATGTTTTCAGATTATATTTCTGGTTTGTCCTCTATTCAAAAGGGTACCTTGTTCGTCGCTGATTTGGTGGAGTATTAGTCATCTTGGGCTGCCATAACAAAATGCCATAGGCTAGGTGCCTTAAACAACAGAAATTTATTTCTCACAGTTCTGGAGGCTGGGAATTCCAAGATCAAAATGCTGGGCAATTTACTTCCCTGGTGAGGGCTCTCTTCCTGTCCTGGAGACAATTACCTTCTTGCTGTATCCTTACATGGCAGAGAGGGAGAGAAAGATGTCTGATGTCTCTTTTTATGAGGGCACTAATCTCATAATGAGGGCTTCACTCTCCTGAGCTCTGTAAACCTAATTACCTCCCAAAGGCCCCATCTCAAAATACCATCACATTGGAGTTAGGGCTTCAACATATGAATTTTAGGAGAACATAATTCAGTGCATAGATGGTAGGTAATCTTGCCAATAGGGACTCTATCTTATACTTTTTAAACCTTCAAGCAGAGAGCTCATTCTAGTTGTACATGTGCTACCATGGCGATCTGAATCAATATTGGTTAATTAAAGGTGATAGCTTGTTAGTCTTTTGCTCATTGTGATAAGAAATTTAATCATACTTTCATAGCAATCTGTGGAATGTATTTCACTGAGTTAGCTTTCTATTAGAATGGTAAGCAACAGTAGCAGTTCATGTGTTTAATTATTCTCTTTTGCTTTTCTAGAATGTTAATATATTTTATATATGCTAAATTTTCAAGGATACAATAAATTTTTGAGATCTCTTCAAAAGATATAATTATGCTAATTTATCATAGGTAAAGTAAATTAAATTTAGGTCCTTTGTAGGGAAAAAGTGAATGTTTATGTACTCTGTATATCAGACATTGGATAGACTTTCAGGATGAGAGACAAAGGAAGAAATGGTGTGTCTTGAGCTTGGCCAGCACTGTTTATGAGCAACCTAATCTATCTATTCTGTGCCAAAATAATGGATTAGTTCTGTCACTTCAGTTATAATAATTGGTGCCTTCCTCTCCCACATAGACAGTGAGATAGAGTGGAGCACAAAATGCTGGCAGTTTTCTTTTAGTTTTTTACATCTTTCAAGAAGAAGAAAAGAGAAAGTTAAGAAATCCTTTGGTTTTGACTTTTGCCAAGACTCTCTCATTAATCTATATATAATGAGATATATATATATATATATATATATATATATATATATACATATTTTTTTTTGGAGGAAGATTGGCCCTGAGCTAACATCTGTGCCAATCTCCCTCTGTTTTGTATGTGGGATGCCACCACAGCATGGCTTGATGAGCGAAGTGTAAGTTTGCACTTGAGGTCTGAACCTGTGAACTATGGGACGCCAAAGCAGAGCTTGGCAACTTAACCACTATGCCTCTGGGCCGGTACCATCTAATGATATTTTAAAATACTGACTTTTTAGCACACTGTGATAGGGGCATTGTACTATACATGGAAAGGTATCACAATCAAAATAAAAACTGGAAATTGATTCGTAAGTAGTTGCTTTTTTGGTTTGTTTGCTTTGGTTTTTGTTTTTGAATTTCACTCTGTTCTCTTTCGAGGTGCTAGGCAGAATTAAATTAGAAGGAAAATCTGGGTGATAAGGTTCTTTTTATAATATGATTGATGATTTTACGTAAATCATGAAATACAGTTTCATTCTTGTTTTTTTGCTTTAAGCCCAGGGCAAAGATAAAAGGTTTTCAGAATGATGAAGCTTTGTTTTCATTCATTGTGTTTCCTTCAGTTGAGAGGCAATAGAAAAAGATTTTTATATTTACATTTGTATAAAATAATTGTATGTGCTGCTCTTTTTGTTTCTTCTCTTTTTCTATAGAAACAGTTTATTTGCTTCTTTAAGGGAAGCTAGAGTTTTAAAAACACACAGTAATTTGGAAAATACTTGTGATATTGTTATCCTCCAGTGTCTCCTTCACCCAGGGGATATAATTTTATGCCAATTGTGTGCCATTTATAGCAATTTCCCAAAGGTATTATTTATATTAATCTTTATCAGTGTCTGTGTATAAGATTTGAAGTACAATAATTTTCAGAGCATTAAATCCCTATTCAGGGAAATAATTAGATTTCCTCATATTTATTCAATAATTAATAATAGCTGTGACAACATAACAAGGCATTCATTTAAAGGTTTTTTTGTTTTGCTACCTTTGGCTTTTTAATATGGCATTTTATTAAACTATAAAATAAAATCTGTCTTTTTCTGTTGAAGAAAAAAGTTTATGGGACAATATACATGGGAAAGGTTATTTTCTTTTTCATCATCTGACTCAGTGTACTGGTAAATAAACACATATCCCGTTGCTTTTCCTTTAGTTAATACTTTCTTAGAAAAATTTTAAGAAGAAATGTGATATAATTATTATAAAAAGTCAGCAAAAACATTAATGAAATATCAAGGTAATTAAAAAACTACTTCCCTATAGGTTTCTGTCAGGGGCTTCCAGAAAAGTCTAAGAATTTGCTCTTTTCACATCCATTTAATTAACTTGAGAAAAGTCCCAAGTGTACCCTTACTACAAATGTGCTTCAGGAAAGGTGGTGACTCTAATGTGTACAGTGGTGTCTTCAGCAGTGGCAAGACCAAAAGTAGTGTGTTTTTCACCTGCAGGTGGGGTATAATTTATTAATTTCAGCAGAAGTTTAAACATAAACAGGATAATTTTGTTATAAACTTTGCCATAGTATCTCCTAAAATCAATCCTCATATTGGTTGCTTCATAAACCTGTTACATAGCAAAATGTTTACCACTTTTCTCCAGGTCAATACATTCCCTGACCTGGGGTTCTTTTTCTTTAATTACCTTTCGCTCCACAGAGATGTGTCTATGGAAGAGGACTGTTATCTGCAGCAACTGTAAGGGTTTCTCAAAAAGTAAGTGCCATGGACCAGAGGTAGATGGATCCCTGCTGGGTTCTGTACAGGCCAGAGTATATTGAAGAAGCTTAACACAAGCTCATTACAACAAAACAAAACAAAAAATCACTGGGCCTTAAAGAGGAACAAGTAACTATGCAATCACAATCTGGATTTTGTTTTTGTTTTGAGCATATCTCTTAAGTTGACTAGCACTTATGGAGCACACTGCTTGATACTCTGCAGGCACTTTCACATGTATTAAGTCAATGAAGTCTTAGAGTAATCCTGTGAGGTAGAGCCATTTTTCTTATTATACTTATAAGGAACTGAGACTCAAGGAGGAAGAATTTGCCAAGATTCCATAGCTAGTTGGGAGTAGAACTCGGAATTTGAGAGCTTTTTGATTCAAGGCTGGTGTAGTCCACTTTCTTCTACATCATGTTCACTCTCCCTTTTGTGTTCTTTCCAGTGCAGGCTGCGTATGTAGGACAGAAGGGAAGGGATTCTGCTGCAAATCCTTGTTTGCATTTCTGTGTCTCAGCCCAGTCAAGGTTATTGGGATCTCTACCACAGTGTAATCCAAGTCACCATTATCTTTCCCCTAGAACACAGCAGTAGCCCTCTGACTGCATGCTCTTCCCCCTCACAGCAGCCACTGATCTTTTTGAAATGTGATTTGGATCATGTCATCCTTCTGCTTAAAAGCCTTCAGTGATTTTCTGTTGTACTTGGAATAAAATCCAAAATATTTATTTTGGTCTACAAGACCCAGCACATTCTGACTCTTGCTTATCTTTCGCTCACTTACGTAGTGTCCTCTAACCACACAGTTCCTGGAATGCTCCAGGCTCCGCCTTGCCTCAAGACTTTTGTACTCATACTGTCCTTTGTCTGCTGTTCTTTAAGTTTTTTCTGTCTTCAACTGATCCTTAGATTTCAGCCCAAATGTCATTTCCTGAAGAGATACCTTCTCCAGCCTCCCCATCTAAGCCCTCCTAGTGTATTTATATTTTTTCTCTCTCCTGGCATTTATAATTTGCCTTTATATTCACTTAAAAATAATAGCTAAGATCTAGGGAGCCCTTCCAATGTGCCAGTGGAATGGAGAATAGATGGAGAGGTAGGATACTTTCCCAGATTACAGGAAGTAGTGAGCCAAGATTTAAACCCAGCTTTCCTCCACAAGACTAAACTCTGGGAGGTCAGGGACCATGTCTGTGGATTGCTTTATTCCCAGTGCCTGGCACATAGTAGGCCCTCAACAAATATGTATTGAACAAACAAACCTGTGGCAATGACTTGTTTTTTATAACAACTTTAGTGAAATATAATTCACATACAGTAAAATCTACCCTTTAAAAATATGTAATTCAGTACTTCATAGTATATTTAGAGTTGTGCAACCATCATCACTATCTAATTTTAGAACATTTACATCACCCCAAAATGAAACTCTGTACCCATTAGCAGTCACTTCTCATTTCCCCCTCCCCCAAACGCCTGGAAACCACTAACCAACTTTCTGTCTCTATTGATTTTCTTATTCTGGAAATTTTATATAATGGAATCATACAACATATGGCCTTTTGTGACTGGCTGCTTTCATTTTGCATAATGTTTTCAAGGTCCGTCCATGTTGTGGCATATATCGGAGCTCCACTCCTTTCTATTGATGAGTATTATTCTATTGTATGGATATACCACATTTTATTTATCTGTTCATCATTTGAATGGGGATTTAGGTTGCTTTGGCTTTATGAATAATACTGCTGTGAATTGTACATTTCTGTACAAAAAATTCTGTACAAAACAATTCTGTACAAAACAAAAAAGGACGTATGTTTTCCATTTTCGTGGGTATATACCTAAGGTGGAATTGCTGAGTCTTGTGGTAACTCTTATGTTTAAAATTTTGAAGAATTGCCAAACTGTTCCCCAGAATGGCACAGTGAGTAAGACCTGTCAAAGAAAACTAGAGCTGGATAGTAGTTAAAGTAGTAAAACATTTTATTCAGAACTATTGCAATAGGAAGGAAGAGACCTCAATATAGATCTGGGCCCAATTCTTAATACAACAAAGAAAAGTGGGAATTTATAGCCAAGGAGCAGGGTAGGGGTAGGGGGAGAGCTGGTGGGTGGAAAATTACTAAGAGGGTAGGGTAATTCTTTGCTAAACTGACCTAACTGGGTTCTTGCTGAAGGCAGGCCAGGGTGATCAGATGTCACTTGGGGGATGGTGGAGGATGAGGAATTTGGTCAGATATTGAGGGAGATCAGATATCGAGGGTGGGGGATTCTGGCTAATCCTACTTTAACAGAATGCTTGCTAAATTGAGCGATACAAAGGCAGACATGCAGGTCCAAAACTCGAAGCCTAGTTGGCAAGAGGCTTCGGAGGACCCTGATTAAAGTTTGATCAAAGAGAGACCCTGTCAGACCCGTAACAGATAATTCAGCAATTACCTATTTCTTGTACTTTTCCTCAACTGTATTAGCAAGGAGGCTTCCAATAAATTCTCTTAAATTCCCTCAAATTCTACACAGTGACATTTCATTCAGCATCCAACACGTGTTTATTGATATGATGTTGGCTGAGCTGGGATACGGTGTATGGAGTATTGAAGCTGGTAAAGCTGCTTTGTCCTCTATTTCATGCTTACAAATTATTTTTGTTTTGTTTTTAAATCTATATAGAAAGATTTAGTACATTATATAGTTTAGACCTGTTTGGAAATCTCATTTATGCTGTAAAGAGTAAAAGGGAACATTATATATTATTGTAGGGTTCACATTTTAGGATGCTGGTCTCATTTAAGTAAATTACTATTCTACTGTAAATGCATATTTTAAGCATAGTAAATATCTTTTTCTTTCTTCCTTTTCCTTTTTTACTGTTCTTTCCTTTTAGAAAAGGATTTTCTTTCTATGCCTCAGGGTAGGTAGTGGTTCCAATCCAGTACTAAGTTGTTTTTATTACTATTACTATTTTATCCCACTTACTGAAATATTGTTAGAGTCGGTTGTTTATAGATTAACCAGCAACTGCTAAGAATGATTTTAATTTTCTCTCAAACTGCTTCATCCTGTGTTTTTTTACTTTACTACCTCCTATCTGCAATATGTTGTGTGTCTTCAATTAATGCAAATTCAAATTTATTTTGAGAATTTAGCAATGCTGCTGAAAATAATTGGCTGTCTTGGAGAGTTGGAAATCCAGTTTTTCTAATGAAGGTCTCCTCTGAGTAACTAAAGCCAAGCTTCCTAACTTGACCAAGGTGGACTGTAGCCTTTTCTGTGTGGTTAGTAACTAACGCGTGCCAGCTCCCATTGTAATGATTATAATTGCTTGGGTTACATTAATATTCATTGCACATGCCTCTCACCTTACATGGTGCTCATTCTCTGTGTCTTTGACTAATGTACCATTTTGCTTTTCATTTTGGGGTGGGGAACCATGATTTTAGACAATGTGAAGCAAAGAGCAGCTGAGGGAAGAGTGAATACCCAGAACCTAGTGCCAGGATTAACATACTGATGCAGATATTCTGAGAACGGATCTTTTCAGCCAGGCTAAAAGGAAACGCCAAGTGGAACTGAAGCTGATCTTGCCCAGTCATGTGATGCCAGTCAAGGAGGTGCTTGGCTTCATTTTGCTACATTTTGCTCTTGGATTGCCAGCTCCCTTAAGCCAGCTGCTT
The DNA here is from genome assembly GCF_021613505.1 of Equus quagga. Classification (NCBI taxonomy): domain Eukaryota; kingdom Metazoa; phylum Chordata; class Mammalia; order Perissodactyla; family Equidae; genus Equus; species Equus quagga. The sequence continues at coordinate 98,935,987 of NC_060274.1, forward strand.
AGGCACAGCTAAAATAAAGGCAAGGATATTATCACAATATATTTTATATTTGAAAATCTACTATTAATTTCTAAAGCTTAGAATGTTGGCAATAACATGTGGATGAAAGCTAAAAACTTCGAGATCTCAAAGAAAATAGCTTATTCTTCCTGCCTCTGCAGAATTATTTTTGAAAAGATTGTCCCTTCCCTCTTCGGATAATTTTCAGAAGAAAGGGGAAAAATATTTTTCATTTTCACTCTTATAATGTCATTCGGTATAGTTGAATTTTAATAAGTACATTGCACAAATGAATGGGCATACAGTATAACTATTTTCAGTTTTATAGATTTAGAATTTGCAGAAAGAGGAAGTAGCTACTGGAATTTAAATGCCATCCCACTGTGGCCTTCCAAATAGGAGCTTGATATGTAATTCAACCCTTCTTTTCTGCTTCTAACTCCCCTGTTTCCTCCTAAACTTGATGTCTTAGCGATAGACAGTATCACTCCTTTTTGTGTTCTTTTGGCTGATTATCCTTGCTGGAAGACCCTCCAGCTTGTTCCTTCTCTGGAACCTTTGGATGCTCATTGAAAGACACAGTTACTTAAGAGCATCAGAATTGACATGAACCCTCCTGGTGCATGTGGAAGCACAGTTTGGTTCATGGGTTTCCAGGGTGCCCCTTCTGAACTGGGTCCTACTATAGGTTTTAGGCTGTTCCCCTCCATGCACCACTTGTCGTGTTTCTCTGTCAGATGCCCTGGAGGCAGATATGGAAGTGGATGCCCTCAGCAGCTGAGGCTACAGGTTAAAGTAGCTCACTGCTGAACCAGGACTCCCTTGAGTATTTTTAAATTAGGTTAATTTTGCACCTGGCCTTTGCGATATATCCATGATTATCTTGATATCAAATTTCAAATTATCATTTAATCAAGTAAAATTGATGCTCCAGGAAGGTATGGCATGTTTAAATTGGGGCTTCCTGATGTTAGGTACACCCTAGTTTGGAGAATCACGAACTTAGTGTGACTTTGGGGAAAGTTCTTTTACCAAATAGTCCTTTATTTAAAATGGACCTGGTAGATACCAGGTATTTTCAGAGCATATGGTGGTAGAATTTGGATAATATTTGCATATTTTAGCTTTCTGCTCTTAGTGTTGTGAAAAGAGGTCAGACTGAAAGTCCAGCAGTCTGAGTTCTAGACCTGGCTCAATATTAACTTGTGACGTTGGACAAATTACTTAACATCTTCAGGCCCATTTTCTCACATATAAAATGAGTGGGTGAACTCTAAGAGATAAAGTAGCGTTTTCCAAAGTGTGTTTTGTGAATTATTGCTAAAGATATTCCTGGTGGTCTAGTAGTTCAGATTTGGCAGTGAACTCTGTGGCCTGGGTTCATTTCCCAGTTAGGGAACCACATAGGGTCGCTACGAATTGGAATCCACTCGACAGCACTAAAAACAAAACAGAAAGATATTCTAAGGGTGGTTTCCAGGGCCTGGAAGGAGGGGGAAATGGAGAGTTGTGGTTTAATGGGTATAGAGTTTCAGTTTTGCAAGATGAAAAGTTCTGTAGATTGGTTGCACAACAGTGTGAACATACTTAATATCACCGAACTGTACACTTAAAAATGGGTAAGATGATAAGTTTTTGTTATGTGTATTTTACCACAATTGAAAAGAAAGGTATTCAAGGGCTCCACGCTGAAGTAAACATAAATTGTATATTACCCTCCCCTTCTGGAGAGTCACAGTGTATTCAGCATGTAGAAGCTTCTGAGACATCCTGCACTAAAAAACCTGCTTAACTTTAACCCAGTATTTCTCAAATTGTCCCTCTCCTGATTAAACTAACATCTCTTAATATCCCTTGGAACTTACATTGGGAGGAGTCCCATTTGGTAAGAGGTGATCTGAGATCTTTTCTAGCTGAAACTAGGTCGTTCTTCAAAGACACCATATGATAATATGGGCTATGTCCAGGTAAAACCTAGATAGCCCAATTGACAAAGATTAATTCAGGGCTTCCCAACGTTTTCTGCATCATGGAATGCATAGAAAGTAATAATAATTGAATGGCAAACTGGGGTAAACAGACAAAGTAGCTCAGGGCTGGGAGCTTGGTAACCCAATCAGCACACCAGTTGGGTGAAGATCTGGTAATCAGATCTTTAAAAAGTTATCATTGAGCAAACTGCATGAAATGTCTTACTCTTCAGTTGTCTTGTTCAGACTGTGAAAGAGGCAGAATATACTAAACTATGTTCCATTTGCTTTTCCTTTGCAATAGTTTTCACCTTAGGTCAACCAGAAACTCTCCTGACCATCTGAATATCTGTGGTTATTGCTGGTCTTTAGACCTAACTGGAAATCTCCAGTGGTGTGAGAGTGAGGGGTGAGAATTTTCCAGCAGGATAATACTCTTCCACAGTTTATTAGATACACTTAAGTGATTAATTCAACAGCCACTTATTTTTAAAGTGAGAGCATATGTGCTAATGTCATAAGCAGCATAGTTCTTATTTAACAGGAGAAATGTTTTCTTCAATCTCACATTACTTAGAGGAATAATTATTTGGGCCAGTGATGTGGATTGGATGTGGGGGAGAAAATCGTATTCATATTAGTGCATTCCTAAAAAAAATATAGTAGAAATCCATGAATGAAAGCAACACTTTTCACACTTACAGCCTCTTATTGAAGTCATCCTCAGCCCTCACTCTTCACCCTGTTCCCCTCAGTTGGTGTCATTCTCTAATATTATATCTTCTGAATGGCTTAATTAAAAATTCTAGACTGAAGGGAAAAACAAGAGAGCAGATTAGATTTGAAGATGACCTACATCATTCAGTTAGTGTTTCTATTCAGCTTACCTAGAAACAAAGATGGTCACGATCCACTTAGTAATAGACGTTTTGATTTCAGAAATGCCAAGTCCTCCCTAGATTATCTTTTGCCCTCATTGCCATTTTCCCCTTAAAACAACTCTCATTTTTGCTTTTGTTCACTCTTTATCGTTTTCTCTAAGAATCTATTGGAGAGAGTTCAAATTTTAAAACTAAACATAAAACTGCATCCTTTCTTAGTGGCAGGGATCCACTGAGAAATCCCATTGACAGCCTCTTCTGGGCTTTTGAGGTAGAAGTTTAATTACCACCTATTGATTGAGTTTGATTTGTCACTTCTTGGGATCTGGCCAGGCAGAGCTAATTCCTTCTAGCAGAGCAAGGCAGGTGGGCAGGAGCCAGAATTGGGAAAGAGAGACACAGCCACTGCAACTGGTCCAGGTTCAGGTGTGGATGAATGAAGTGGAGTGTGTAAGATCCAGTCCAGAGACCAAAGAGGTGCTCGGGCAGTAAAGCACGTGGTAGGCCATTGCAAAAGGGAGTTTGAGACAAAGAAAGGGGGAGCACAGTAACTAAAAATCTCAGGCTTAGGATGCTCAGAAGTCCAGGCAGGCTGTACTGGTACCCACTAGGGAGCATTGAGCCTGGGCTTCAGTCTTTGAAGAACAGGACTGAAAAGGGTGGGACTAAAAATCAGGTTACTGGAATGAGACCAGGAAAAAAAAGCAGAAGAAACTCAATTATAAAAACTGGGAGAAATCAGTAGGCTATTTAACCATATCTGTTGGCTTCCATATACCCTAGTGCTGTGTAGCATTTTAAAAGAATGAGGTAGGTCTGGATGTTCTGAAATAGAAAACTGTCCTTGATATATTAAGTGGAAATGCAAATTGTAGTATATTATATAACATTTTTTTTTTGGGAAAAAATGTATGATCTCAGTGAAAGGAACCTTGGGACATGGTATGGTAGCACTCTATTCAGATGAATGATAAAAGTACCCTAGATATACTTTATGGGGACAATATATTGTTTGCCTTTGTTTTCATCCTTCTATCTCCCTGGAAATGTCCGCAATTATTGAATAATAACTGCCTAAAGCAGCCAAATGTCACTGGTATTCCTGAAGAGAGACACCATTCTGTGGGGGGCAGTCGTCAGTGGTCAGGGCACAAACTGTCTGGGTTTAAATCCTGCTTCCACCACTGACTACTTGTATGACTTGGAGTAAGTCGCTTAACTTCTCTGCGCCTGTTTGCCCATCTGCAAAATGGGGACAATAGTAGTGCTTACTTTATAGAGTAGTTATGAGGATTAATAAGCTAATATTTATAATATATTTAGAAGTGTCTGGCCTATAATAGGCTTTATACAAATGTTCATTAAGCAAATAAATAAAACACATACTTTCTCAGCTTCCAGGATTCAGTCAGGAGCTAATCTGAGACTTTTCTTTCCATTTCCATGTCGATAGCTTTCTCTTAGGACATGAAATTTTTTTTAAAAAGTATTGTTTCAAGCACTATGGAAAAAATATAGTTAAAATTCTTGTCAGCAAATCAGTGGATTGGATCTTTGACCTTAATCCTTCTGAAATTAAGAAAAAAATCACACTAGTTACTTTAAACCAGTTCTATGCATTTGTCCTGTAATGGTATATTAAATAGATATTGTTACATGATTTCTTATATGCAATTAATCTAATATCTAATTTGGTTGGCTAGTCTCTTTCCCCTCATGGGTAGTGCTTTGACAGTTAGGAAACGTATACCACACCAAAACTATTTCTAGGCTCCTGCCACACACACACCATGAGTCAGTCTGACAGAAGATAATGAAGTTTACACATCGTGAATGGCCAGGTGACTGGTACATGGAAAAGAAAAGTCATTAGATACACTGTGACTTCAAATAATGAGATAGAGTAATAGGCTTTTGTTTTAATAAGGCTTTGAGAGATTAAGCCTCCTAAACCTTTGTAATGCCATCAGATAAAGTTAAGGAAACCAGCACCAGATAATAAATATATAATGATGATAATAAATATATAATGAGTTAGAACTCCTCCAAAATTTGGAAATTTGGCTTCTCCTGACAGTGAGCTGTTTGAATCAGTGAGCTGACATGTTTGTTTACTAGTAAGTAGTGATGCTATGGTGAATAATAGTCTTTTTGCATTTGTACTCTTTTTGGTAGAGATGTACAGTTCATAGAATGATTTCAAATTAATTAGCATTGCAGCTGCATTATGAGAAGATATCACAATTTGAGTTGTTGAATGAATTTAGTAATTTTAAATCACAAGTAGTTCGTTCTCTCTAGCTTAATTCCAAGAAACTGGACATTTCAAAATTATCCCTTGGTGAAGGTGATATCAGTGGTGTGCTAATATGGTGAGAATAATTCTTATCCTTTCCTGAAGATTTTTATGAAGACTAAAGATGAAAATAATTACTGTAAAACATGTTGCAAATCTATTCAAATATATTCTATTCGTGAAAAATTATACTGACTAGTATCATTCATGTTACTTAAGTATATAAGCACTCATAGTTTAAAGGTTTATAATTTTTTGTTTTTAATGTATTTTGTATGCCCACTGAACTCATTATGGTGATGATTTTTACTTTGCTTCATGGCAGAAGTCCTACCTACAGAAATAAAGGAGTATAAAGGTGAATGGAGATGGATTGGAATGGAAGCTAGATAATGTAGGGGCTATATGTTTCTTTGCTCCCAAATTAAGACATTCAGACTAACGGGAAGACCAAGAAGTTGAGCCTCTCTCTCCATGTAGCCCCTTCTTGTCCCCTGTAGCCACTCCCTTGGACATTGGGAAGAAGTAAAGGAAAGAAAGGTGTGTTTCTGGGCACTTCTCTGCTGTGTACTGTCTCCCACTCCCAGGCCTCTCTGGTGGGGAGATGCCTGAGCCAGTGTGAAAAGAGAGCTGAAGAAGGACACTCATCCTCTTATCTCCCAGTCCTTAGAGCTTTCTAGAACAGTTGTTCCATAAATTGCAGGGGATTCCTGTAACTAATTCCTCCTCATCTTCCTTAGAAATCATGAGACAATTTGAGAAGATCCCTTTTTAAAAATAGATTTTGAAACAAAGATGCAGAAAATATCTTGATAAATTTGTAGTAAAACTGAAAGTAGATTTCTTGTTTCCAGATTATCAATTCAGGATTTAGCTAATGTAATATATGTGTGTGTGTATATAACATATATACAAAAATCCCTTAGTATAAAAGTATTTCTTATTGGGAATTCTGAGTGATTTATAAATATTGCCTCATTATTTTCTGTAACATCCTTCCAGCAAGGTAGAAGTATAAAATATACATCTACGACACGGTATGGTTAGCACACCAATGTATTCAAGATCCTAAACGTCTGCCCTCAAGCCTGAGAAGAAGTCGCACTTAGGAATCCAGCAACTCTGCTTTTATACTGCTGCAGACATTGTGTTAAATGGGTATTGTAAGGCAAGCTGTAATAACTCCAGATTAGATTTTTAGAGTTTAACAATTTACAGTGAATAATATGTAGTAGTGATAGTAATAAGAATAACAACAATAACTGTTATTATTATAGACAGCATGTGGGTTTGCCTCCTTTTAAGTAAACTTGAAAAAAATGCATGCTGTCAAACTTTTGGATATTTGCCAGTCTAATCAGTGAAAAGGGGCTATCTCAGTGTGGGTTTGAGTTCTCTTGTGAAAGAGGTATTGATTTCTAGACGTTCTTTATTTATTAGTGAGATTAGCCCTTCGTGATATGAGCTGCAAAAATTTGTGATCTTTAGCTTAAATCCTGTGCTAGATTTATTAGAGATTTGTCATTTGTCTTAGAGTTGAAAAGGACCTTACAGTCCAAATCTCTCAATTTATAGATGAGAAAAATTGGCTCAGAGACATTAAACTACTGGCTCAAGAGAAAGCAAATCTGACTCCTAGATCTTTTCTAGGAAGAAGTGTTCCATGTAGCTAGATGGGATTGAAAAACAGGGGAGAACTCTTAGTTGCAGCTGTTTGTGTAATAGTTTTATACAACATTGACACAGAATCCAAAGCATAGTTTGTAGATCTTTGATGTTGAGAAGGTGCAACTCATCATTTCAACAATTTAACAGTATGGTTGATAAAATAAGGATTTCAAGAACTATAATCATTGTTTTTACAACCTTAGTTTTAGGAACATTGCTGATTAAATATGTTAATTAATCCAGCATCTGGTGATACAAATTAATTGCGCTTATTGGGATATAATGTAAGCATTGTGAATTCTAGTTATTCTGTTACTTTCATTCTTTCTAATGGATTTATTATATATTATCAACTTATTACCACAGAGTAATTTACATTATTTGAACAATGCTGCTTAAAGCCCAGGGTGAGGCTTAGAAATTCATGCCCAGCTGGAAAAAGCTGAATGCCAGCTACATGGTAGCAAGATAGTTGCTCTGCACCAGGGTCATTCCTACTATTATAAAGCTTGAAAAAGAATGGAACACAAAAGAGTCATGGTTGTATGAATGCCTTTATGGGTGATAAAGTTTGAATTAGCATATGCAGGGCATTCTAAGATAACTAATGTCTACTCTGTTAGTTACTTGGTTGGGGTGAATTCTCTCTTAGTGTTTTATTTGCCTTGTAATTAGCTGTAGCTCAGCAATTAAGTCTTGTCACCAGCCCACTGTGACACTGAAGGATGGTGATAGTGCTAGGGTGGGTGGCACTGCTCCGTGCAGACTGTGCATGTTAAATCAAAGTTGCTGGCTTCCTAAATGGCTCTACTCTTTTAGGAACAGTCTTTTAGGTCTTGGGAACAGTCTTTCAGGTTCTTGAATAAATCATTGTGAATTATGCATTTGCAATTGTAAATGCACTGAAACAAATCCATACAAGATTTTGTCACTGTAGCATTGTAGTCATTAAAAATCATTCACTGTTCATGTACCATCTTTCTAAAACTGGAATTCAGAAACATGTAAACATATGTAAGCTTTCCTATTTAGTTCTCCTAGAAAACTTAATAAAGAGAATTTTGTTGTTGCTGCTATTAATCTGTCAAGTTATCCTTAAATATCTCATTTTGAACTAAAATAAATTGAAATATTCTTTTAAAAAATTGCTCTGAATTCCTGCTTTAGAAAATGTCTTATTCATTGAAATAAAAAATAGCATATATTGGTTGTTTTTAGAACTATATATACTTTTATTGATTACCAGAATAATACATGTATGTGTAAAAAATTTAAGACTATAGAGAATGTAAAAGTATAAAATGAAAGTTCCATGTAATCCCACCCTCTAAAGATAACTGCTTTATAGTTTTTAGTTTTATGTCATGTTTTGAAAATCTTTTCTCCCACTGATTAAAAAACAGCAACAACGCATATTGGAACGTTTGCTTTGTATTCTTCTGCCTTTCTTTCTGTGCTCAGAAACTGTACCCATGTTTATGTACCTACATGGATGGCAAATGTATAATCTATGAATTTTTTTACAAAAGGGTCAAACTATACATAGTTGTACAATCTTTTTTTTTTTTTTGAGGAAGATTAGCCCTGAGCTAACTACTGCCAGTCCTCCTCTTTTTGCTGAGGAAGCCTGGCCCTGAGCTAACATCGTGCCCATCTTCCTCTAGTTTATATGTGGGACGCCTACCACAGCATGGCTTGCTAAGCAGTGCCATGTCTGCACCTGGGATCTGAACCGGTGAACCCCGGGCCGCCGAGAAGCGGAACGTGCGAACTTAACCGCTGCGCCACCGGGCCAGCCCCTATAATCTGCTTTTTAAACTAAAATGAGAGAGAGAAGTAAGGAGTTGGCTTACGTGATTGTGGGGCTGGCGAGGCAAGTCTGAAATCCCTAGGGCAGGCCATCAGGAAGGGCAGGCTGGAACTCCTGGGCACAAGCTGAGCTGCTATCCACAGGCAGAATTTCTCCTTTGTCAGGGAGGCCTCAGTTCCATCAACTGATTGAATCAGGCTTACCTAGATTATCTAGGATAATCTTCCTTACCTAAAGTGAACTGCGTGTGTACTTTAATCACATCTACAAAATACCAAAGATTAGTGTTTGATTAAATAACTGGAGACTGTAGCCTAGCCAAGTTGACACACACAAAACTCACTATTATATTTGATATCTGAATCAGTTGACAAGTCATATAAAACAATCAGCTTCATTAATATATAATTGCAGTTTAGCTGTGATAAAACCCAGAAATATCCAATTTGACTACTTAACTCTGGTGCTAGTTTGGGCCATACAAAATTTTGTATGTTACCAAAAACAAAACTTACCCTCTAAAAGTACTAGTATTTACCAGAGTTGAGATTATTGAAAAGAAAGTACATCCAGCTACAATTATGATTTTAAAAAAGGTTTGAGGGATGGCAGTATCATTGGAGTACTGATGGCTTCCCAGCAGGATTTGAAAGGGCAAATGGTCATTTAAATCTATGCTTCTCAAACTGGGGTTCATGACTCCCGTGGAGAACATACTTAATTTTCTTCTGCCATTAGAAGTATGCCAGTAGAAAATAGCAGAGAAGCCCTGCTTTTATTTAATGTAGACCAGACAAACTATTTCTGTAAAGGGCCAAATAGTACATATTTTCAGCTTTTCAGGCCATAGAGTTTCTTTTACAACTGTTCAACTCTGCTGTTGTAGCATGAAAGCAGCAGTAGACAATATGTAAACTAATGAGCCTGGCTGTGTTCAATGAAGTTTTATTTACTTAACAGAGATGGTGGGCTGGATTTTGCCTGTGGGCTGTAGTTTGCCAACCCCTGATTTGCTGATCCCTAAAGTAGATGGCCTGGTGTGTTGGTTAAAGTAGTCACTTATTCTGCTTGTAATACCATACATATCTAGTGACAGGATATATTTCTGCACAACTTAGAAAGTTAGGAATTGATCAACTATTTGTTGAACACTTTCTATTTTTCTGCTATGGTTCTTTTAATAAGAACCATGGAGGAATCAGAACAAGTATAGGAATGGGGCAGTGCCCAACACTTTCAGAGAATTAAGATTATTTTATATAAAATTACAGCAAACAATATGTAATGATATAAGGTTATATGATATATATTTTATGTTATATATGATTGCATAACTTTATATATTTACTTCTCTATTATATATATGAAATTAAGTATATTCCTCTAACATTCAAGGAAGAAAGAAGAAAGTAAATATTTGTGTCTGTTTTGTGTCTCAGCACAGAAAACAGGCCAGGTGTGGAGATTTCCTTGTGAGCATTTGGAGGCAGCACAACAAGGCGAGGCGAGCTACTGATTGCCTGGTTCCTCCCATCATCTTCTATATATTAAATAATGATGATGATGATGATCATGTTAAAAAGGCAGCTCAAGAATTTTTTGAGCATATATGTAGAGGATATAGGCCTTTGGTAAACCGTCACAGACGTCCAAATCTTGAGTCTGAGATCCCAAATTCAGTAGCAGAGATGATACTTTCTGCTCTAACACTGTGTAATAAATTATAGTTTTGGCACAGGATAAGGAATCAGGAGATTTTGTTGTACCTAGAAATATGGCCTAAGGAATGTTATCTTTGGGCACTCGTTTCTTCATCTGTTTTTAGTCATGCCTTAGGTTAGTGATCTTTAAACTGGAGCCTATCAGCTCCCATGTGTTAAAAAGGTGACTAAGGTGGCAGGGTAGGGGATAGGTTAGACTGAGTGCTGAAAGATGGCAGCAAGGAGATGAGTTAGAGGGTAGGATAGTGTAGGCAAGAGAAGGGAGCATTGGACCACTGAGGGGAGCACAGATGGAAAGGAATGATCCAACTGGAGGCTTGGGTGAGAGCTGCTGTGGGCTCCATCCAGTGGAAGATGCTCTTAGAACCGTGGTGAACAACTTAGGCTTCAGAGCCAGTTACGCCTGAATTTGTATTGTGGGTCTGTCACTTTGTAGCCGTGTGGCTTTGGAGAAATGACTTGAGTGATTTAATTTTCACTAGTCTTATCTGTAAAAATGGGCAGAATAATTACACTTATCTGATGAAGTTGTAAAAATGAACAAAGACAGTGAATATAAAGCATTTAACCCGTTGCTGGGAGTCTTATGAAGGTCCCATAAATGTTTGCTGCCATTATTATTATTATTTGTCAGAGAAAAGAAAGTTACAGTGCCAATGAAAATTGTCAGCTATTTAAAAATTGTAGTTATAAAAGTTTTTATAATTTTCTGGAGCCAGGGCATGCTCTGTTTTTTTTTTTTAATTTGGTGGGAATACAGATAAATTTTATATTTTTACTTTGATCAAAAATCTTAGGAGCAAATCAGTTTTAGGCTGTCATTTTTTTCTGTTTCCTGGTTTTGGAACAGTAGGTACCTGTTCTCTGTAATTTGGGTGTGTCCATCTGTGTACTGCTTAAGTCAGTCATGGTGGTTATTCCTAAGGAAGTCAGAGGAAATAAGAGACAAGTACATAGCAATTCCGTATAAGAAAAAGAAGAAAGGAAGGTGGAAAACACCAAAAGGAAAAAAAAAAAAAAAAAAGGAATACATCAAGTCACTAGTGATCGTGACAAGAGAAAGAGCTTCTCTTTCATACTAAACCAAGGTAGACAGTTTAGAATGTTTTTAACTCTGATAGTCTGCAAGCAGGATTTTTTTTCTGAATACTTCCTTTCAGCAGCTAGGGCCCTTGCCTGCCTGTTTTGAGAAATTGTTTGATTTTCTCTGCAGCTGTTGATGTGTCTCATCTTATACTCCAATCATTTCTAAATCTGGTTTTGTCTGTGATGAAGCCTGAGAAATAGCTCATTTTAGTGGTTTCTGTGTTTTGGGTCTGTTTTTCATCCTGCAGGAATCACTTAAACCAATAGTCATGCCTTCTCATGTAATTACATGCCTCTGCATGTTCTGTTCTGTTAGTGAACAATATTTATGGTTTGTGTGTGTGCAGGCGTCTGCTCTGGCTACTTGCTGTGCAGTTGCCTAGAGCCCATGAAACTCAGTGTATTCAATGTAGTGGTTTCTTTTTGTTTTGTTTTGTTTTTCTTCGTGTCATCAAATACTTCTGGAGTGTTCCTTCCACTTTCTGGATCAAAGACAACTAGAAGATAGAAGAGAACCTTCCAGTAAACCTTACTTTCTAGTTAATTGTATATAGTGTTTTTTCCCCCAGTAATTTTTTTCCTCCCAAGCCCTCAATTTTTACATAGAAAATGTTCTGTTAAAATTTTGGAAATAAAGTAAAACTCAGAAACAAAATTAAAAAACAACATAGGGAAAAATTGCATCAACTATGACAGATAAAATGTTACCATACTGGGGCTGGCCCCATGGCCGAGTGGTTAAGTTCGCGCGCTCTGCTGCAGGCGGCCCAGTGTTTCGTTGGTTCGAATCCTGGGCGCGGACATGGCGCCGCTCATCAAGCCACGCTGAGGCAGCGTCCCACATGCCACAACTAGAAGGACCCACAACGAAGAATATACAACTATGTACCAGGGGGCTTTGGGGAGAAAAAGGAAAAAATAAAATCTTTAAAAAGCAAAAAAAAAAAAAAAAAAATGTTACCATACTTACTAAAGAAAGAGCTTTTATAAATCAACGACCTTCCAATAGGAAAATTGGTAAATAACATGAACTGATATTCCCAAAAGAATAAAAACTAGAGAAAATAAACATGAAAAAATTTTAGCTTAGCTACTAATCAAAGAAATGACTTTTCCCTCCCTCTCTCCCTCTCTTCCTTCCTTCCTTCCTTCCTTCCTTCCTTCCTTCCTTCTTCTCTCTTCCTCCCTCCCTCCCTCTGTCTTTTCTAATTTGGTAGAGATCTAACAACACAGAATACTTAACTTGGTGAAGCAGGTGCTCTCAAACACTATTGGAGTGGAAAGTGGCACAACCATTCTGGAAAGTAATTTGTCAATATGAATCAAGATTTTCAAATGCTTGTAACCTTTAGCCTATTAATATTACTTCTAGAAATTCATTCTAAGGAAATAATTAGAGATGTCATCAAAGTATTATGTACAAGGATAGTTACTGTCGTTTGTAATAGCATTGGAAATATCAAAAACTTTAGAGACAACCTAAATTTCCATTGACAGCAGTGGTTACATAAATTATAAAAAGACTTCAAGAGGAAATTTTATCATGCAGCTGTTAAATCATGTTTTCAAAGAATGTTTAATAACATTGGAAAATGTTCATACTAAAAATAAAGACCGAATGGTGCCTAAAAGAGAATCAGAGAAAGGAGCCAAATCTTTCATTGTCCTTATGTATGTCCTGACCGTAGACAGTGCTGCCTCTCTCTATGTGAAATATCTGGCCCTGGGTTTTATCTTGACCCTTAGTAAGATAAATGAATAAGATCCAGAATAAAATAGAATACAGAATAGAATGCATCAGAATGTGCAGACATCATCCTTCATTGCTAATGATAGCCTTTGGGGAGAGTCACAGTCATTTCGCATGAGGTTTGTGTGGTAACGAATGGCTCAGTAATCAGCCACTATTCCCCCTCACCCTCAACTCAGGAGGAAGTCATTGCAGGGCCTGTGTGTCCTAAGACTGAGGCTGTGGTTTCGGGGCAGCCCTTTGCTCTCAGATCCGAGAGGGCTACCTGATCCCAGCCACCGGGCCTGCCTCTGAAGCAAGCACCAGATTGCCATTTCAAAAGAGGCAGTGAACACTGGAAACCTCAAGCAGCAAACCTGAAACTTGGGCATTTATCTCTGTTTTGTCTCCCCAAAAGTAGTGTCAGTTATCCAAAAGAGAGGTATATCCCCAGGGGAGAGAGTACTGGCTTTGGGGTCAGACAGAGCTTGTTCAGCCCTTAATAGCTACATGTCCTTGGGCGAGTTATTTAACCTCAGTAAGCCCCAGTTTCATCCTCACAGAATGGGAGAAATAATGCAAAACTTTGCAGGGCTCTGGTGGGGATCAAATGATTAAAAATACGTTAAACACCTAAAACAGTGCCTGACACATAATAGCCCTCAGTAGAGAGTAAGTGTTAGTCAGCCTTTCTCTCCACAGTGTATGTTTGTTGAAGTGAAACAAGTATTTAAAACTATAGCCTGATAAAGACATTTTTTTCTCCCCATAACCATGGTGTTGGACATTTTGTGGATAATGATCTGAATGATACTGAAAGTGGGATTTTTGCAAATCACTTACTGTACCTGCTTACTGAGTAACGTTAAATATTTCTTTGTGCTTTAGTCTCTATGTCTGTCAGTTTGCATGATTTTGTCTTAGCAATTATTTCTAGGGAACCTTAGCCTGTGCAGGTTATCATTATCAGTGTTGTATGTGCTAGTTTGTTTTTGGGTTTTTTTTGGCTGGGAAGGGTGATTTAAAAATTTTTTTCTATATTTTAAAAAATATATTGGAAGAACAACCTTGAAAATTGATCCACTTTTTTCCTTTAAAATGGGGTTGTTTTTATAGTGATGTGATGGTTGGCCTCCCAGTGGTAATACCTGTTTGTAATGGAACTGCTCAGAGGTGTCCTCTGAGTTTGTGGCACAGGGTTTCTTGATATGAGGTTCGCTGACTCATTCAGACCCAGGACTGCGGCCGCATTATTCCTGGGGTTTAGCCATCTACTGATCCATCTGGAAGTAAACTGCCTGGGCCCTAAGGATCTAGGAATTGCTAATTAAAAAACATGCAATTCTTTCTTTCTTTTTACATTACAGATGAATGGGTCACTCACAGCAAGGGATGGCAATCTCTGAAACTATTTGAGGGGCTAGCCCAGTGGCGCAGCGGTTAAGTTCTCACCTACTGCTTTGGCAGCCCGGCGTTCGCCGGTTTGGATCCCGGGTGCAGACATGGCACCGCTTGGCAGGCCATGCTGCGGTAGGCGTCCCACATATAAAGTAGAGGAAGATAGGCATGGATGTGAGCACAGGGCCAGTCTGCCTCAGTAAAAAACAAAACAGGAGGATTGGCAACAGTTAGCTCAGGGCTAATCTTCCTAAAAAAACAAACAAACAAAACCAACTATTTGAAATAGTAAGAATAGATTTGAAAGGGAGAAAAAAGCCATCCACAGAGATTGGGAGCATTTGTATTAGGGACCACATAGGGCATCTGGAATTAGATGCATCTTTTAGTAGATTTTTTTTTTTTTAACTAGCTTACCAGTATTTCAAAATACCGGTGCCCAGTTTCCATTGACTGTCACCTGTAGATGTTGCTTAAAGCCAGATGCATTTGTGATTTACCACTTATAATTCTCTGCCAGCCCTGTACCTGGGGAGATAATTTCAGGTGTTCTCTGGAATAGTAACCAGTCATTTGATGCAAGTGCAAAGCCAAATCTAGTTACTGGAATTGAAAATAATGAAGCCTAGGGCTTATTTTGGACAACCAGGCAGTTGGAGCAGCTGAATACTAAAATATTGGCCTGTCTGGTGGTTTCCTCTGTGGTTTCTTATCTCTGTGGGTTATGCACCTTCACCCATATGGAAACACCCTTAACACAGCTTCCAGCAGCCCTTCTGTTGTGAGGCAGCTTTTCACTCAAAAGAGAAGTAAATTAGTCATTGAACTTTTCGAGTATATAATGAAAAGAAATACCTTACTTAAAATCAAATTTGGAGTTTACTACCCGATAGCCCATGGTTGCTTTTCTGGCCAAACTATTATCCTCCTTTGAGGCAAACTCTTCAGCTGTAAGTTAGCAGACGGTTTCAAAACAGAGCAAGTAAATTAATGGAAAGTGCAAAAATCAGAATAAATAGAATAGAAAATAAATTTATTTTTGTTTTGTCATTTAATCTCAACTGATAAAACAGGAATATACGTATGTGTAATTGTCAGGTTCAAAATCTTGTCAAGTAAACTGCTTCACTCTGTTTTAATTATTCTGTATAAAAAGAAGAATCTCAGAGAAAGCACACACATTTCCAGTGGTTAACCGTATGTCTTTGAAAGTTTTGTATAAGATTGAACCAATATTGGATGTTTTAGGAGGGCTGATCTTGTTGCAGTTCAGTTTTATTCCTAAGTCACTTACTAACTCATATGGTGCTGTTTCTATTTTCTTTTAACTTAAGTTGCGCTTAATGATAAACTTTCTTCTCTTCCTGCCAGACTTCCTGTAGAGTAGCCTGTGCTTGCTGCTATGATTTCCTTACCACTCACTAACTGTCTGTAATCACTTGCAATTTGACTTTGGCCTCACTTCTCCAGACTCTCACCCTTTATGTCACATTGTAAAGAACCACATCCTGTTGAATTTACTTCTGCACCATCTGATATGCCCAATTTCCCACTCTACTGGTATTACAGGAGCTCCCCTCTGAAATAACTCCCAAAGCTGTACGTATTACCCACTGCTGCATTACTACCAGGCACATCTGCCTTAGTCACATCTCTGCTCATGGATGGTGAGTATCTTCTCACTGTCTGCCGTATAAACTCTGGTTTGCTTGGCCTGGCATTTGAGCAGCATTCTCTTCCGCTGCTTCTCATCATCCGCCCTGTACTCCAACCCAGTTCCTTTGTGTGTGCTGTAATGTCTGTCTGCAGTCCATTCCCTCTCTTTTCTCCCCTCCAAAGCTTATCCTTCTTTCAAAGCCAGAAGGAAAGACATCTCATGCATTAAACTTCTCTAACCCTTCTAGCGGGAAGTAATATTTTATTCCTCTAGATTTTGTCTTTACCTTTCTCCCTCTAGTTTTTGTCTGTACCTCTCTTCTTTCTCTTCCTATTCTGTCCTGTGTTATTTGTATGGGCATTTTATTTTCCCTTCTCAAGCGGATCAGTTTCATTATCATTTTATTTTCCAACTCCAGTGTCTAGTTGAGTGTCTTGTACTTTTTATAAGCTAAGTACATTTTGGATAAATGAATGAACTAGCTAATATTAATAAATACAGAGCATTTACTAAAAGGTGTTTTAGAATATGGATGGTTACTCCATTATTCTTGTTAATATTCTTCTTACCTTTCTTAGTTATTTCCATGCACCTTAGATTTAACAATTATCTTTTCAACAGTTGATTGCCACTAGTATTTTGAACCCTTTAGGTAGTTATCTCTATTCTGGCCCATTAGGTAATGAATTGCTACGTTCATCTTTGCAGCATGTTATCTTCCTAAATCAAACCATTAAGGACTTCTATATATATTTATTTAATAACTTTCAGTAAAGGAGGGGTAAACCAGAAGTTGATGACCAAATTCTCCTTAAGATGATGGTAAAGTCCAAGCACATTTTGTGTGGCTGATGCTGTGAGGAGCCTTTTGGAGTGCTCTAGTGTGAACATAAGAACCAGTGTTCTTTTACAACATTATTACAGCTGTCCTATAAAAGCATGCATTGTAGCTCACTACAGTGATATCTCACCTTTCAAGAACTCAGCAATCCAGTCATTTCAACTCCCCAAACCACCAAGCTCTAAGAAAAAAAGACTGGTGTATATGGCACATACAGATGAGCATCAAAGAGACCAACAGGAGGCCACAGGTCTTATTTTACATAGTTCCAATGCATATCCTCTGGGGCTCTGCTTAGCGGCCTTCTCATAGGAGCATTCCTTGATGTACATTCTGTCTCCTACCCCAGCCCAAGGCTGAGTTAGGGGTACCAACTCTGTATTTCCAGAGCTACACTCAGAATGATAATTGCCTGTTAATTTGTCTCCATGTCTGCCTCTTCCACAAAACTGAGAGCTCCTTGAGGACAAGAACTATGTATCATATATCTTTATATTCCTAGCATTTTACACAATGCCCAGCATACGTTAAACATAAATATTTATTGAATGACCAAAGTTGATTACCTGCCTTTGAAGTCACAATACATTTTTAGGTAGCATATTAAGAAGGAGAGAAAGCAATTTGAAGCAGGCACACAACAACAACAAATAATAGTTAATACCTGATAGCATGTCAAGTGACAAAAATACTATGAAAAAGACTATAAAAACACATCAGTCTAGGATCATTTAATTTTGGAGGAAATGGCATAAAGTACTTTAACAGTTTCTGAAAACATTGCTGCATGCTAGTAGAGTATTATAATTTGTGTTCATTTTGGTGACTTAAAGCCATCAATTAAAGATTGAAATATGTTCAGGATGCTTTGTTTAAGGATGCAGTCAAGTATGTAATGCATTTTGGAAAGATTTCCTTGTAAAATTGTTTTAAAAAGAAAAGCATCTTTGGTGTTTAATAGGATAAATCCATAACTATCCAAAATGACTCATTTCTGAGGCTTCTATATAGCCAAGGTCTTGCTGTATGAGGATAATATAAACGTATCTGGGATCTTCTCAATTTATCGAGTAGTAGTCGTTCAGTCTACCTAGTAAGCATCTCACACGGTACAGGTACCCTGGGGATAGAAACACGTACATACACACACACACACACCCCTTCCCCCAAAAGACAAGGTCCAAGCCAGCAAAGACTTTCAATTTTGCCAGATATACGAAGCTTCTTATCAGAAGTCCTAGGAAATGGCTGTTACAACTTATCACCCAGCACTCTGTCCTTATGCAGTCTTTCAGCGTTCATCAAACACACAGTACCTCTGGGGACCAGGCTTTGTGCTGGGTGCTGGAGGATCGAGGCATAGTGGGTGCTTGTAGACTAGAGGTAGCTGGAGCCCGGAGGACCATGTCTCCATAAGGCTTCTATCTCTTTGCAGCATAACCTCGGGAAGATTTTCTCCCCTTAGAGACAGATTTGTCTTTTCTTCCTGATGTTAAACAGTTTATGAGAACAGAAAGATTCATAAAATGGTCTTCAGCCCTAAATTAAAACATATTTTAGGTGGGTAAAAATATAAGACAAGCCTCTCTCCTGTTCTTTACCAGGGTATAGTTCCTCGTTATCCGCCTGCTTATAAATAAAAAGGAACAGATAACCTGAGATCTTGCTTCAGTTGTCCTCAGGGGTTACCGAGGTTTGTGTGTGACTGGGCTTTGGACAGTCCTTCATGGAGCTGTGAAGGCTGAACACTCTGATAATGTTTCCCAGATTACAGCTGAGAAAAGAAAGAAAGCATGTACTCAGCTCCACTCCTCAGTAGAGCCAGATGTCCAGCAAAGCGAAACAGTATACCTGTAACGTTGCCAAGGCAACATCAAGGGTAGAGAGAAGAGGAGACAGAATGATTTATGAGGGTTTCTTGCCATAGGAACAGGTCTAAAAATATACTTCCATGTCTTTTTCCTCACAAGGATAAATGCCACAGGATTTATCAAGGGAATTGTGATGCATGAAAGCTTGAGACCCTGTCCCAGGGTCCAAGGTGACCAGGGTGAAGGGCAAGGAGAGGGGAAGCAGAAGCAACCAACGAGAAAAAGTACTCACGATGTGCTTTTAATCTTCTGTTGAACTGATGCTGTGCCCAATGTAAAACTAATTTTTTTTTTTTGGAAACATTCAACTGTTGTATGTTTAAAATGTGCCTAGAAGAAAAAATAACCAATTATTGGAGTGAAATGAGGATACGTGATTTCCATATTAAAAAAATTCCTCTTAGCTTCTACTTTAGCATTATTGGATTTGCAAAGAGAACTACAGATCAGCAGGTGGAATAACACGTTCTCACGGCAGCAGAGGTTGAAATTGCATTTTCCTTATGAGTGGTTGAGAAAGAAACTCTTGGGGCAGATAGAGTTGGCATATCTTAACACTCTTTCTGGGCACACTGCAGGCGGCCGGTGTTATCAGATGTCCACATTGATTTTCACTTTCATGAATTATACATGATTGTATCAGTTATATATTGCAGTATAGCAAATTACCAGAAAGATAGCAGCTTAAAACAACGCACATTTATTATCTCACGGTTTCTGTGGGTCGGAAGTTCAGGCACAGCTTAGCTGAGTCTTTTGCTCTGGGTCTCACAAGGCCATAATCAAGGTGTTGACCAGACTGTGATCTTATCCCAAAGCTCAACTGAGGGAGAATCTACTTCCAAGCTCACTCAGGCTGTTGGCAGAAATCATTGCTGTAGAACTGAGGGCTTAATTTCATGTTGGCTGTTGGCCTGAGCCGCTAGAGCCTGCTTGTAGTGCCTTGCCACATGGGCTTCCCAATATGGCTGCTTACTTCGTTAAACTAGCAAGGAGAATCTCTGGCATGTCTGCCACCAATATGGTATCTTACATAGCTGTTTGTTAGAAGCAAGTCACATGTCCCACCTACATTCAAGGGGAGGGAGTTACATAAAGATGAACACTAGGAGACAGGGATCATTGGGGGTCACCTTAGGGTTTGTCCATCACAGTGTCATTCTGAGAAAAAGGGCAAGTTCTGTAATTTTAAAAGCTGTACAATCTGGAAATCTGTTCACAATTAGCATGTGTGCACGTTATTAAAGCTTCCATTTTTCGTTCTCTTGCCCTTTGGTGAATGAGGAAGGGCAGAAGTGAAGTTACAACCTTACTTAATGGAAGCTGACAGGAAGGAAGAGAGAGGTTAGCAGGGATGAAAGAACAATAAAATGAAAGAAGAGAGTATTCCCTATTCTCACAAGGAAAAATGCTAATGGTAGATTAAACTATTCCAGGGTGTTCTCTAGCCCACTTTGGAGGTCTGAGATAACAGTTTGATAGAAGGTTCCTCAAGACTAACATGTGTCTTGATGCACTTTCTACAGACATGGGACTCTGTGTACTTTCGGAAACTAAATCATAAATCTTGGTTTGCATTAACTGAAGAATTTCCTAGTCCACCTTGATGTCCCTGTCTCAGGGCCTGGAAGCTATTGTGGCCTACATTATTCGTCCCTTGCAATTAAAATATTTGTAAACCAGTGAGCTTGGGTTATGGTTTAGGCTTTAATATAGTTTATGTTCTAAACCACAAGGGTACTGAAGAAAAACTAAGGAATGGGATTACAGGTGTTTCCCATGTGGCTTGTGGCTGAATGGGTTGTTCCCACAGCATCTAGTAAGGCAGAAATCAGAGATTTAGGATCACGTGGTAGACTTCTGGGATTCAGTAATTTCTTTGCTTTCTAAAATGCCTTCAAACTTACCCAAAGATTTTAGTACCGCCTCAAGGTACTAGAATCCAGTTAAAAGCACCCTTCTATTAACTGGCTCCTCACTTGTTTTGTAGGGCATCCATGTTTAGCATGGGAACAGATCACAGCACAGGGGAATTACTTCTCGGGCTGTAGTCTGTACCATAGTGCTTGGCCTGTAAAGGTGCTCAGTATATGCTAGTATGACTGCTGCTACTTCTACTCGTATTATTTACACATTCAGCTCAGTCTCCTCTGCTTTCTACAACCATGGAAATATAAGATGCCAAATCACAAAACGAAGAGTAACATACACATAAATAACAATAATAATACATGTTATTTGATGACGTCTGCTGTGTTAGGCAGTTTATCTACACTATCACATTTACTCCTCACAACAACCCTGTAAGGTACATATTCTTCTCTTATTTTATATACAATGAAACAGCCGCAAAAGTATGCCAATACTTTTTATAAAGATTTTCACCTGTGTTGAGATAAATGTTACTTTTATTTATTTACTAAGAAAAGTAAGTAAACCAGAGTCGTCTATTCCTTAAGTATTTTTTTAGTTAACTCACATTGCACATCTGCCATCATTGCATAAAATTGTTAGAAGTTCTCCATAAATAATTTTGGAGAAGACCGACAGCAGTGAACACTCTAATTTTTAGAAATATAATTTGGACCCATTCTAATGTGTCTCATCTGAGAATAGCCATTCACTACTAGTCAATCGATATCCCATGTATTTGTATACCAGGCACTTTAGGAAGTAATTTCACATATCTAATAGTAATTCCCTCCATTGCCTCAACATACACATGTAACTCTGAAGCGCCTGCTCTGCCCTTCCCTTTCCTTCCATGGGCATGCACCTTCAGGCCCTGGCCCGCAGTTTTCTGCACAGAATGCTCTACAGCTCTACCTCTCACTGCCCCTTCTCCTCAACAGCCACAGGTAACTTCACCTGGATAACTCCCAGTTCATCCTACAACTCTCAAATGGGTTGCTTTCTCTTGGCGGAAATTTTTCTTGATCTGCTAATCCCTTTGGGTGGCCTGTGTCCTCATAATGCCCTCCTGCGTCATCTTTGATATTTGCTTATCTGTTTACTTGCCTCTCTCACCCATTGGATTGTGGGTCCTCTGGGGGCAGGGACAGTGCTCTCCACACCGATGTAGCCCCAGCATTTGGTCCAGGGTAGGCACTCACCGGGTATGTACTGAAATTATGAGGGAATGCACATTTCATCTGAGCCTCAGAGCAGCTCTGGGAGGATGTGAGACTTTCCTGGGGCCACAGCATCCCAGTTGGTTTCATGTTTAGAGACCAAGTCTCCTAACTCTGGTCCCTTTCCCATGCATAATGCCTTTACGTAAAATTGCTTCAGTTTTTTTTCCCATGTAGCCTAAATATGCTTAGTTTCTTTAAACTTTCTTCCTGGAAACTTTTTTTTCTAACCTTTTCAGTGATTGCTAATTGTTATTTTATAACTTTTTAATTCTTTCTGTTTCACATGCCATATTTTAGCAAGACATTGAAAGGAACACAGGACAAAGCAGACCCATATTTTTGGGTGTTGTAGACTTTGACGTTCCTAATTCAGTTCTTTCTAGGCAGTGCGTCCAAGTCACCGATGCTGCCTTAGCCTCTTCATTCAGGGGCTCCTCTGATAGATTTGAGCAGACAAATGCCAGGGTTATGTGCTCACTCTGTTTTACAGAAGGTCTTTTCCAGGAGTGTCATTTGGAGATTGTTTGTTCTCTGAAGAATATGACGATGGCTCTTAGTGTCACGAAGGCCAGAAACGTGGCTGGCTCCTCAGCCTCACAGGGCCGTTCCACGTGATTCCTGAGTAAGCCCTCTGGATTCTAGTTCTCTGCTCACAGGAGTGATTCTTCACTTCCCAACGTTGACTGTTGTGTTATCTTCTTATCTCCTCTCTTCTGTGATCCAGAAAGGTCATGTAATTTACAGTCCATGTACCCACACTGCCTACCAAGTTTCTTCTCAGGGCCATACTCAGTTCCTTCCCATTTGCTCATTAATGAAATGAGAAGACTGTGCCAAGTTAAAGTTCAGCATCTTCAGAGTGCTCCGTGATGTTAGTCCCTGAGGCTGCCTTTTAACAACTGATGCAGTATTCTCTGAGCAGTGTCCTGTTAGGAGTGCCCAGCTGGATCAAATGAAAAGCCTTGCTGATTTATTAATTTTGTCTCTGGGTTGAAATAGGACATTAATAACGTTTTATGAATTTATTCTTTGTAAAGCTAGATTAGTCTTTACCTGTTTGTTTTTGAATTTGTTTTGCCTAGCCCCAGTAGGTATGGAGGTAACTTTAACGTGTCTGTAGATTTCAGGAAAATCTAGTTTATGTTTCAAAAAACACCATGCAGTTTTCCGGTGCAATTTTTAGGTACTTTATTAGGCCTTCATATGTTTTCAAAAATAATTGCTGGTGACCCTGATGAAACGAGGAAAGGTATTGCTTGGTTTTTGAGGCAGCCCAGCCTGCGGTATGCAGCCCTCTATTTAACAGTTGAGTCTTTAACTAGGTTCTCCCCTTTTTTGGGGTGACTTCCTGCCTTTCCACCTTTGGGCTACATACACTGATGGTAAGATCATAGTGGACTTATCTTTAAAGGTCAGAGGTAAAAATAAGTACAGTGTTAAAAACATCCATCTTTTAGTATCTTTTATTTTATAGAGCTTCCTATCGCCTTCTAAGAAAAGCTACTGTTTTCCTTTTGCTATTTTGTTCCTTAATGCTTTTCAGCAATCTCCCCGTGTATACCCAGGGATTCCATGAGCCTGACCTTTGGGGACGTGTGTAGGCCTTTGCCCAACCTCCACCTGTGAAATAAGATGATGAATAATACTGACCTTGTGGATCTGAAGTGAGGATTAAATTCTCTAATATGTGAAAGTGCTTTTGTTATAAACTTTAAATACATAGATAGATTAAAATGGCGAGTACTAAGTGTTGACATTTATGCCCAGAATTGCCAAATGCCATGTCTTAATGATTTTAGCCAGAATATCCAGAAAGACTTTAAGATTAACAGGTTATTAAATGAGCATCTCCCACTCTCTGAATGTTTCTATTTCTGCTTCTCTCATTCTCTGTGTTCTGTTTCTTTTTTTTTTTTTGGAGGAAGTTTAGCCCTGAGCTAACATCTGCTTCCAATCCTCCTCTTTTTGCTGGGGAAGACTGGCTCTGAGCTAACATCTGTGCCCATCTTCCTCTACTTTATATGTGGGATGCCTGCCACAGCATGGCTTGTCAAGTGGTGCCGTGTCTGCATCCGGGATCTGAACTGGTGAACCCTGGGCTGCTGAAGTGCAATGTGTGCACTTAACTACTGTGCCACCAGGCCAGCCCCTCTCTGTTTCTTTTAATGCATGGCATTGTCTCTCCCAACTCTAGTAGCTTTCTTTAACTGGATAAAATAGAGAAGTATGTTTTAATTATTAATTATTGTTGCTATATAAAAAGTAAAACTGAATGGGTAGAATGTTTATTTTTCTCTCTTTAAAAAATTCACACAGGGGCTGGCCCTGTGGCCTAGTAGTTAAGTTTGGTGGCAGCCCAGGTTCCATTCCTGAGTGTGGACCTTCTCCACTCATCAGCGTCCATGTAGTGATGGCAGCTCACATACAAAATAGAGGAAGATCAGCACAGATGTTAGCTCAGGGCGAATCTTCCTCAGCAAAAAACAAAAATAAAACTCACAATTTTTTTTTTTCACTATTAGTTAATTCTTAAGTCTTTGCCCTCAGTGGATCAGTGATTTTCAGCAGAATCTCTTTCCCCTCCATTCCTTTCTGCTTTTGTTGCTGGGAGTTAACAGCAGGGCTACTTAAGCACTTCTAATTCAGGCATATTTTTTTCTCTTTTTTTTTAGAAATGGATTTCATTAAATTCTATGCTCAGTTTGTCCTCAGAAAATTACTGAAAAGTATATGGTACAGATATGAGTGTTTGTAACTACACAATAACAAAGCAAGTACTCTGGTTTTTTAAATAATGGGAAATGTGGGATCATTCATAGTGTGAGGAAGGGAATTTTGAAAATTTAAGGGACCTCAGAATCAGCTGGCAGTTACAAGTTCTAGGTTTGTAACTAGGATTGTTTGATTTTTTTCCTTTTTTAAAAATATGCTTCCTTCCACTGACTGTTGTGTGAGAAATGACAAATCACTACGTTTTTGGTTTTTTTAGTGCTAAGCAAAGCCAGCTCAACTGTACCTCCTCTTGCCTTACAGCCGTAGGCTTATTGCTCTTTCCGTGCCTTTCTCTACCTCCCTGAAAGAGTCCACTTAGTCAAATAGTGACTGTTGACTGAGCACATTGTGCTAGTCCAGACTCTTGTGATTACAAATGACAGACCTCAAGTCAAACTAGTTCATTTAAGAGTGGGTGCAGGGAGAGAAGGGCTTATTGAGAGGATGCTCAGTAGCCAGGAAGGATGGAAAACAGCTCACCCTTCCACATCTGCATCTTTGCTGAGGGTCCATAGCTCATGCGCCTTCCCTCCTCAACCCCTGCAACTGCTTAGAAAGGCTGTGCTCTTTCTTCAGTGCCTCAAGCAGGCCCCTTCCTCCATTCACATTGCCTTTCTGTCCCTCCTCCGCCTTCTTTGGTCTGGTTAACTTCTGCTTATTCTTCAGGACATCTTCCTGACCCCCAGCCTGAGATGCATCCCTTCTATGTGTTTTCATAAAATCTTGTGCACAGGACTTGTCTGTGCATCTGTCAAACTTTACGGTAGTTGCCTGTTTACTTGTCTGTTTCCCATCGAGACTGTGGCCTTCTCGAGTGTGGGAACTGTGTCTGATTCATACGTCCATTCTTTGTCCATGGTCTCATTCATAAACAGAAAGAAGTATTTGTTGAATGAGTGAGCTTACGTTCTCTGTTCACGTTGATGACTTTGCTTTCTGGGCTGAGCTCACGACAAATGCAAAAGCCTTTTTCCCTAATGAGATCAGACTTCTACTTCTAACGTCCTTCATTCTAAAACTGGACTGGATGTGATCCTCTTCCACAAACAAATTCAGTAAAGAAGTGTAATATGTGTGCAAAGGTCCTTTAGGTCACTTGTTGTTTTGGTAATAGTCAAAGTTTTGTGCAGTATCCAGATATAAATGATAATGACTTATAATATACTTATAAATGTGTAAGCGAACCTTACTTAATGGGCAACCAGGTCACCTATATAATTGATATAAACAGAGTAGCAGGAATTGGTCAGGAAGGAGCCTGACAGTGCAGTTTTATTTTTAGTGGTTTTATTTTTCATTGGATCCAGTTATTTTGATGAGCAGTCTAATGGCCTTTTAAGTAAGCTGAAAAAACTTTTACTAATATATGCTAACTTTTGTCAATTTGTCCTTCCTTTTTAGAGGTAACCATAGTATTACAATCTTTAATAACTGTTTAATATAATTATTTTTCATTTGTTCTAAGGTTGAGATACTGCTTGTTGGTTCATCAAGAACTCTGATGTGTGGCTCCCACAAAACTTATAAGGGCATCTTCTGTTTTTGACTGACAGTTTAGTAACTAGCTTTCATTAGACTCCTCAGTGGTTATGAATCCATGAAAACTACTCACAACAATGGCTTTAGGAGGCAGAAACTAAGAAACTGTGCTTTTCTTCTTGTATGTAGTTATTTTCTTCTAGGGTATATGACTTGAAGCTAGTATTCCAAGCCTGTGTAATGCTGAACCATTTTAATGGTACTTTGCTATGGTTCTAATAATTCTCGTCATCAGAAACAAATGATTTCACCAGAAAGCAAAATGAGAGTCGGTTTTACTGATGACATACTCATGCATTCCCTGTTCTTCTCCATCTCTCTTTTTTTTCAGTGAGCATGTTTTTGAACACATTAACACCGAAGTTCTACGTGGCCCTGACAGGCACTTCCTCACTAATATCAGGGCTTATTTTGGTAAGTGGTGGAATCCTATCTATTTAAAAACATACTTATTATTGATATACATGTTAGTATAAGTACAGGAAAAAAATCTGGAATAATATACACCAGCAGCCTACAGTGATTATATTGCATATGTGTATATGTTGGGTGGGGGGACTTATAGAGGCCTTCCACTAGCCAGGTTTCTAAAATATTGGAAAAAATATTACTTTTGTTGAAGGAAAAAAACAAAATGTAAATAAAATGAAAAATAAAGGAAGACACAATTCCGTGTCAAATCTTTCTTTTATTTTTTTAATTTTTAAATTTTTGTGAGGAAGATTGGCCCTGGGCTACCATCTGTCCCAGTCTTCCTCTATTTTCTATGTGGGGTGCCATCCCAGCATGGCTTGATGAGTGGTACATAGGTCTGTGCCCAGGATCTGAACCCAAGAATCCTGGGCCTGCTGAAGCCGAGTGCGTGAACTTAACCCCTATGCCACTGGGCCAGTCCCATGTGTCAGATTTTACTGTCTAAGATACTATAAAATAAATGTGACTCAGTTGAAGTAAAAAGTTTTTCATTACCCTTTTCAAAATGTATTATTGGATGTAATTAAGATCAGTAGAAATATAGCTCAGTTTCTTTAAATGTATTGACATGGATGTGGCAGGTCTAAGTTTTTTCCCCTTCATCTTTTTTCTTTTAAAATTTACGTTTATTTCCCTATTGCTTCCTTTAAAAAAATCCTGAATAGGCAAAAAGCAATATGATAGTCATTGCTATGAATCCATTACCTTATGCTCTAAAATAGTTACAGGGACGATAAATTGTAACACCTGAAGTAGTTTGCTTTAATTTAAGTGGCCTTAAAAAGGACCATCTAAACTCAGTGGAATCACTCTAATAAAATGACCTTTAAGGCAAAAGAAGTTTTAGAAAGCATTTTTTTCCTCTACATATAATGATGTGATTGCTAATTATTATAGAAACAGGGACAAGAAAGATGTTACAGAGTTGATGTTAGGAGAAGATCAGTAAAAGAACAAAAATTTTAGGGGAGAAAGGCACAAAAATGTGGAGCAAGAGTGTAGATGATGGGGCCGGCCAGGTGATGCAGCAGTTAAGTTCGCACGTTCCGCTTCTCGGTGGCCCTGGGTTCGCCGGTTCAGCTCCCAGGTGCGGACATGGTGCCGCTAGGCAAGACAAGCTGTGGTAGGCGTCCCACATAGAAAGTAGAGGAAGATGGGCATGGATGTTAGCTCTGGGCCAGTCTTCCTCAGCAAAAAGAGGAGGATTGGCAGTAGTTAGCTGAGGGCTAATCTTCCTCAAAAAAAAAGGTGTAGATGAACCTAGAACAATGGAGGATTTCAGAAGCTTGCACTTACAGGGAGGCAGAGTAAAAGGTGGAGAAATATATGCAGGGCAGAAACCTACAAACAGGTGACAGGGATGGTGGGTGTGTGGGAGCATCTTTCTGTGGTCAGAGCATATTCAGGTTAATCTTGTTCTGCTGTGTCATGTGGGCTGCTGGAGTTAAGGGAGGAGATGTTTGAAGTCGATATTATTGGATCAGGAATGTGAAGAACATCAGCAAGAGCCGCTCCAAGATAGTTACGTAAGTGGAAATCTAAATAGAAAGCCCAGTGCTGGCTGCCGAGATCAAGCAAGGTGACGGGAGCATATTAAAGCTCCTCTTTCAAATGGGTTGAAATAAGGCGTAGTAATTTTTTTTTTTAAAGATTTTATTTTTTCCTTTTTCTCCCCAAAGCCCTGCAGTACATAGTTGTATATTCTTCGTTGTGGGTCCTTCTAGTTGTGGCATGTGGGATGCTGCCTCAGCGTGGTTTGATGAGCAGTGCCATGCCCGCGTCCAGGATACGTACCAACGAAACACTGGGCCGCTTGCAGCGGAGCGCGGGAACTTAACCACTCGGCCACGGGGCCAGCCCCGGCGTAGTAATTTGTAGTAATTTGTACCATACTGCCTCTGAAATGCAGATCTGCACGCCAGTCTGTATCTCTGAAGTCTTTCCTGTTCTTTGGGGACATGAGAAAAATAAGGATGCTATAGACAGTTGTTCATAAAGCTATAAGGTGATTTGTCTAAGCTCACTTTGTTAGTTTGTAGCAAAGCCAGGCCTGGAACCTATGTCTTCAGGTTCCTACCTTGATGTTCTTAATGGACTGAAGAAACTTTAAACTTGGAAAGTGCTTTCACATGCTTGAGAAATAAGTATGTGCTAAAAACATGGCAGCCTTTTAGCATGTGTGTTTTTTGGGGGGAGGAGGAGGTATTACAAGTCTCCATCTACTAATTGTCCTTTACATTTAAAATAGTATTCTAATATTTTCTTTCTAAAACATCTTCGAAATATTTTTTGATTCAACAAATAGGAAAAAAGTGAACTTTTTTGGATGTAATTTGAATAGCAGTTTCATACTGAAACCAATAATTCACTCTGATGCAGAAAGGTAGGTTTTGTTTGTGCATTCCTCTCTCAGGGATGTTCACTAAAGAACGTTACCTACTTAGATAATGCTCACTGTGTGCCCGGCACTGATCTAAGCACCTCGCGTGCTAACTGACTAACTCATTGACTCTTCAGAACAATACAATGAGGCCATTGCCAGTGTTGTTTTCGTTTTACTTATACAGAAGCTGGACAGGT
This sequence comes from Equus quagga, assembly GCF_021613505.1. Taxonomy (NCBI): domain Eukaryota; kingdom Metazoa; phylum Chordata; class Mammalia; order Perissodactyla; family Equidae; genus Equus; species Equus quagga. Next base: position 98,965,414 of record NC_060274.1, read on the forward strand.
AGAATAGGCAAGTAAGTAACTTGCTTAGGTCACATAGTTGGCAAGTGGTGGAGAGGTTTTCAACCCAGGCAACCTTGCACCAGAGCCTGTGCTTTTATCACTCATTGCACCACCTCTCTGGTTAAGTTCTCATCTGTTTTTCTAGCTTGCTGAACAAACGGCAGGTCTGGATGTTATTCTAGCATTATCTTGGTGTTATTCAATAGGCTGTAAATTAGTTACCAGAGGGTGGGTTCTTTCCTTTCACTCGGGTTAAGTTAGGCCCAACAGTTGTTTTCCCTTCTAACTCTGGGATGGTGAAGGCCCGTCAGCTTGCTTCTCTTATTCTCTGAATAAAGGGATTTTCCTAGACCACGACCGTCCTTGCAGTTCCACATTGGCGAGGCTTCCTCCCTGCCTGTGGAGTGCAGTTGCTGAAACCTGATGGTCCCTGCTGTGCTGTCTGATGGTGTGTGTACCTTGCGACACTCTCAGGAAGCAGAGGATACGCCTGACTGATGTGAAACTTTAGGCAAAGGAACGCTTCTGATATGTGAAGATTTTGAAAGGCTTTTCTCAAAAATGCTTGGTCTATACTAAGGGCAGAGTAACTATAATGTTTAATAGCTCTTGATAGCTTTAGGATCCTGCTTTAGAGATTGTTGACATTGACGTTGTCCAGCCTTTGGGCACTCAGCTTTGCTAGCCCTTGAAATGTACCCAGGATTGAGGTTTCTATTCAGCCACTATTTTCTGCCAAGTGCGTTTCATGGAGAGGCAACATTGAGGTAAAGAATCAGGTGCTTTGCAAAAAAGCTGCGTGCGTAGAACTGCTTAGCGATTTGTTTCCTGGCACCAGAGAGATGATTACCTAACTACTCTCCCCTGAGCAGCGTTAAGAGAGCCAGGCAGTGAACATTCAAAGTACAGGGCTGCCTCTGGGGAAACTGGTTGTTTGGAGACCTCAGAATTCCTATACTAGAGACTGAAATTATCACACAATGTGAGGTCTTAGGAGAAGAGAGGAAAAAACAAACAAAAATAACACCCTAGTATTTCTCCTGTGAAGAAAAGTCAATTAGCTGAGCAAATATACATAGAAATAAATTGTGTTTGGCAAATGCTGCTGTCGTTTACACTAATGTGCTTAAAAATAAATGAGGACTAATCAGTGTGTATTTTACTAGCTATCACTGCCAGCTCTTAATTTCACAAGTTGAAAGCCAACAATGAGTTTATTCTACCACCTACCTCTCACTCTTCCCTTTTGATTCCTGTGCCCATATTCTCCTCCAGGCAGCTCTCTCCCTTTCTTGATTACAAGCTGCTCTTCTGCCCATTGGCACAAGCCACTGGAACTGCACCTGTCGTCACAGTCCAAAGCCACCAGTTTAGTCTTTTATCTGCTCTAGCAAGGACATGTCCAGTCTGCTTGCAGTAGCCTCTTCGGACAGTGTTTATTTCAATGGAGAAAATTTCTGGATTTTGTTTTTGCTTTTGAGAGTGGTATGGTGGACTTGTGGAGAAAACACTCCTCTTAATTTTCTCAAAATCTTGGTAGAATGGAGAAAATGCAGTGTTTTGTATTGACATTCATACATAGATCTCTGTATCCCCATTAACATGTATATGGACATGCTCCTGCACTTACGTTTTACACACACACACATACACACATATATATGAAATAGAGATAATAGAATCCAGAACGTAATTTTAAAAAGTGAGAATCAGGAACAAAAAAGGGAGAAAATCAGAATAGTATATAAAAGAATTAGTTTGTGGATTAGATGTAAAAGAATTATGTTTTTGGGAAAGAAGTAGAAGAGACCATGATTAGGTAGGAATCAGTTGTAACAGAAGGTCTGTTTATTGAGTTTCCCACTCTATGCCAGGTACTGTTTTAAGCACTTTACATATATTATCTCATTTAATTCTTATTGAAATTCTAAGTGGTAGATATAACCAGTGCCTTTATGCTGCTGAGTGTAAACAGACACAAAGGTTAAATAATTTGGCCAACGTTACCTAACAGACAAATGGTGCTTTGAATGCAGATCCCTCTGACTGTGTCCTCCATCCCCTCCTGTTCTAAAGTCAGGGAGTGGGACTGGAAGGTTGTTACAGCTCCTTTCAACTCTTTCTCATCCATCTAAGGAACTTAACCTGCTCTTGGGGTAACGCTTTAATTGATAGGTATCTGGGTCACCCAAATGATGGTGATTCTGGAGCTAAGAGTAAAAAATGACTCAAGAAAACTTGACTGGAAGGGCTCTTGGGTGTAAGAGGTGGCGTGTAAGTATCAGGCTGTGTCCATTATGAAGCAGATTGTCTTTAGGTTCCAGAATGAGAGATGCCATGGGGGCCAGTGGTAGGGGAGCCTGCTGACAATGGCAAGAAACTGAGGCTCATTCAGCCTTATCAAATTACAGCTTTTTGGGGTCACCATGAAAATTAATGGTCTTTTTCAGGAAACCAAGTGCCAGGCAAGAGAGTAGATAGAAGCCTGTCAGAGTCTGGCTGTGGACACCAGCATTTGAGTGCTAATCGGATTAATGATTAGACATGGCAAGAGTGAAGAAGGTGAACAAGCTAATAAAGGGACAAAACTGCCCTTTTGGCTTTTTTAGTTTCCATTTGAGCACAAATTGAGAGGCTTAAAAATCATGCAATTGCAGGGTTTGGAGAAGGAACCTCAGAAGCCATCCAATTTAAACCAGTAAAGACGGAAGGACTAGGCATCCAGAAAGCTTATGACTTGCCTAGATCACCTTGCTAGGTAAGGGCGGAATGAGGACTAGAATTTAAGTTTCCATGGCTCTGTCCCAGCGTTATTCAGCCTCTCGTAAAGGTGTTGACTAGGAAGGTGGGGTAGCAGCAGTGTCTAGCAGTTGATGTTTTCAATTTAACAGATTCACAGAAATGGGTCAGGTAGATAAAAAGGGGGTGGAGAGAAGGAAAAGATAAAGAAAAGAAAGGAGGGAGGAAGACTGCAACCTTCTCTTTTCTGGAGGAAACATTTTTTCTTTTTCCACTTGGGGCATGGATTAGGTCAGATTTGACCAGTCTAAAACATGGACCAGCACTTAACACAATTTATAATTTTATTTGTGTCATTTATTGTTTGTGTCCTCTCTAGAATGGAAGCTTCACAAAGGCTGGGACCATATCTGTGTTTTTGTATATGACTGTATAATGCCTGGGTGAACTCTTAAAAAATATTTGTTGAATGCACAGAGATCCAGTCAGTGCATGAATTAACTGACTGAGTCAGAATTATCTTGGGAGCTTGTTTAAAATGATGGATTTTGTTTAAAATGAGTACCACCACCATCAATTGAATTGGAATCTCTAGAAGAGAGGCCCAGAGGATAGCGGCCAGCACAGTAAGAGCTAGCAGGGCTTGGGGCAAATGGCACAGGCTGGCTTCTTTCAATTGTCAGTGGTCTCCATGACTTCACCCCTGGAGAGTGGCCCTCTCGTCCAGGCTGCAGTGGAAAATCTCATCCTGTGAACATACAGACACAGATGGGGATGGATCATTGGCTGTCCATCTTGAAGAGAACCTCACTTCTTTGCCTTCTCTCTTTTCTTAAAGCCTTGGCAATAGGTGGCCGGGAAAGGGGCTGGAAGGGCATGAACTCTAGTTCTTCACACAGCCCCCTCAACTGTTTAGGGGAACAGGTGGCTGAGGAGGATTGGCTGAGACAAAAGAAGCAGGAGGCCAAGACCCACTGTGGAGGTAGCTCTGCAGTATTCCTATACGAAACATACAGGGGCCAAGTGTAAAAAAAAGTCTGTTATGAGGAATTGGGAGGGACTTTGAAGGGGTCAATGAATATGGAGAAAAGAATATACGTGAGAATTCTAACAGGAAACTAAAAAGATTGTGGATATTACAATACCCCAGGCCAGCTGCCTTGGTTTATCTCCTTTAAGCCCAGAAGATCCCCTCTTGCCAAAAAAACTGTTTACTATCAGATATATTTCTGAAGACTTAGAGCAGGTGTCAACGTGGAAGACTTTCTATTTAGGAGTAGACTGCTGGAGTTTCATATTTCCTCTTCCATCTCTGCCATCACTGTATTTATCCTCCTGTGATATCATCATCAGCTGTAATCCATAGGAAGCACTTAGCCAATTTCAGGCTGTGACATCTTTGTATTTCCCATGGGTTTGATGGAGTTAGTGTGGAATTACTGAAGTGCTGCTATGTGGGAATCTTGAAGTATTTCTGAGTGTGAACAGGCTATAGGGAAGTCCTTGATTCACGAAGGGGAAGTGTTTTGTATATAGAACGTGTGGTTCCAGAAGAGGAGGTCTTATTGGATAGGAAGAATCTAGGCATCTTTAGGAAAGACTGAGCCTTTAGGTCTGCAAGGCGGATGGAAGGGCCGTATTTGTTATCCTTTTGCCAGATTTTTGTTCCTTCTCTGCTGATGAAGATGAGACAAGTTTGCACCTTAAGCCAGTTGCAAACCTGAATCTCCACCTCCAGCTCCCAGCCCCAGTGCTCCTTGGTCATCCTCTCCATATAGTAATTGAGGAGGTCACAAGGCTTTGGTAACTCGGTCCTTGGCAAATGGGTCTTTGTTTTATGTGTGATCTGAGTCCTGAGTATAGCTTGTGGCCCTTCTGTCCTGTAAGATATAGATCCAAACCACTTCTTCCACCCTCACATTCCCAATTCCATCCCCACTTCCCTTCTTCACAGATGATAAACCTTACTTGCATCTCCACCGAGATCTGTGGTACCCACTTTTTATTCCTTTGTTGCTTTCTTACTTGTGAAACAGCTCATAGCATGCCCGACATTCCAAAATAGAATGTATTTTTCTATTCATTTGTCCTCCTCTTTCTTCCTGTCTCAGAGCGGGAAATGGTAGGTTACGTTTTCAAAGGCAGGGTAGATGTGCTTCTTGGGCTCTTGGTATCATGCCTGTTAGCCATTCGTACTCTTTTGCATCTCCAGTTTCTCTCTTTCCACTAGATTCTTTCTTATTCCACAAATCTGTGTAGACTCATCTTTTTTATAACAAGCAAAATGAACACAAAACTTTTCATTGGTTTTGTCATTTGTTTAGAGCATATCCCATTAAATGACCAGCCCAGTCCTTATCGTCTATCCATTCAACCTTCCAGACATCATCCAGGCTTCTAATCATCCATCCATCTCTCCATCCACCATCCTCCCATCCACCCATCTATTCATCCATCCAACATGAACTGAGTGCTTACTGTGACCTTATTTTATACATTAGATAACTGAGTCCCAGAGAATCAGGAGTGCCAACCAAAGTTACACGACTCAGCTATCATGAAGTGTATTCGGGTTTTTACCTTTCAGCTAGATGGGAGGGTCACTATTGACTTCCTAAATGCCAAACTCAATTGATGCTTTTTTTCTTTTTTTTTAAGATTGGCAGCTGAGCTAAAAACTGTTGCCAACCTTTTTTTTTCCTGCTTTATTTCTTTTACTCCCCAAATCCCCTCAGTACATAGTTGTATATTTTAGTTGTGGGTCCTTCTAGTTGTGGCATGTGGGACGCCACCTCAACATGGCCTAACGAGTGGTGCCATCTCCACGCCCAGGATCCGAACCCTGGGCCGCTGAAGCAGACTGCAGGAACTTAACCACTCGGCCATGGGGCCGGCCCCCCAATTGATGCTTTTTAGTTCTCATCTTACTTGACCTGTAAAATCTTTGGGATGGAGCATGAGTAGGAAGAAAATACTAGAGAGAGATGTTTTTAAGACTATGAAATGCGTAAATTTATATTTTAATTTTATGGTTATTTGTCAGATTAAAAAGTGTTTTGTTCCACTGTGGTGAATCTGCTAAGCTATTTGTATGTCCAAGGACCAATTTTAAAATCTGAATTTGTTTATGAGAGCCTTGCTGTTTACATTGTAGGTTATGCACCAGGGAGAAGAATTCAAAGTGACACCAAATATGTGCGTGTTAAATAACACCATCTGCCCATTTGGATCTATGCAGCTCTTTAAAAATACTGTGAGGTACTGGCCCAAAGCCTGTCATGTTTCAGGATAAGGGGCAGATTGTTATCCTAAGATCCCAAATTAGAGACTTGGTTTGAAGTTTAAGAAGGCTTCAAGTCGTTTTCTACTTCCTTTTACTAGTTGTTCATTCAATACATATTGGAGCCTCTGCTCCGGGGTACAGGGGACACTAGTATAAAGAAGGTCCATGATGGGTAAGAAGCCATCTATTACTGTGATAAGACAGGCCTGAGAATACCCTCCTTTTCCCCCCAGACAGCTACATGAATATCCCAATCTTTACTGAAGTCTATTATTCCAGCATTAGAAATAGTAGGTGGAAAGTCACTTTTCTGTTATAAAACAAATATGCCATTAATATGAATCATTTACACCTTAGGATGAATTATCTGGTCCCCTTTGATAGACTACTACTGGGTTGGTTTTGATAACTAAGAAAGCACAGAGGTGCAGTGGAGTTTGTGGGGCATTTGGAATTGAAGATCTGAAAAGGGAAATGATAAGCTACGTCTGTCTGTATTTGTCTAAATGAGCAAGAGAGTTATAAAAAGATATCTTGTTATACAGCCCTGGGAAGATTAGTGGCACAGAGCTGGGGCTTCAGGCTAAGCGACTACTTACTTAGCTGTGTGACTTTGGTCGGTCCTTGTTCCTCATCTCTAAATGGAGACTGTACATGGTCCTTTAAGGTCCCTTTTAGTGCTAATGTTCTGTGATGATGTTGGAGGAACTCAGAATTCTGAAGAGTCCTAAGGTATTTTTTGTGATGGGTATAGACCATGTCAGGAGCAACCTTTGAGAGGCATTGTGTGTCTGTGGCATGTACTGATGGCAACAGGGGCCACATCTGTGCTTTGTAACCCTGGAGCACAGCTCATGCCTGAGGTGGAGCCCTTAGTGCTGTGTGACTGAAGGAATGAACTAAGGCCTGGCAGGCACCCAAGCAGCATAATACAGAAAGCAGAGCAAAGACTTGGTGCAAAGAGAGCTCTCCCCACAAGTGACTGAGAGCCATTGCTAGTTCTGTGACCAATGTACTGGTCCTTTCAGAGCCTTCCTTCTCTTCTAATAAAGGCAAAGCCACTAACCTCTTGAGGGCTTTGATGGGTGATCAGGACTGAATGGTGAGCAGTGCCCCTTTTCAAAATGATTTCCAAGGCTTTCAGCCAACAACTTAGTAACAGACAAGCTGCTGTCCCAGCCTGAATTGTAGACTGGCAAAAAGAGGGGCGCGTCATAGCAGTATGTGGGCTGTGCTGCCCATAGGAGGTGTGTACATCATCACTATAATAAATGATAGCTTTGCCGTTACTTTTGAGAACCATCTATGCAGCAGGCATTGAAGTAGATCTTTTACGTGGGATTTGAAACTAGATGTTTTGTATGGTTGTGACATATGATTTCCACTTTACAGTTGAAGAAACTGATGTTCAAATAGATTAAACAACTTATCTGAGGTTACAAACTCCCTTCTGGATCCATGGTTCGTAAATTTACCATTTTTGAACTTTCTTCCTTCTTCAAGTAAGATCTCTTATTCCTAGCATTCCATATGCTGTAGACTAGCCCTGTTCCTTCTTAGCTATATTATGTTCTCCCCTGTCTGCCCAGTAAAATTACTTAAATGTCTTAACTTGTGAAAATTCGTATAGTTAGAGGTAAGTGGTTGGAATTAAATCAAGTTATCCTATTATAGAAATGGAAACGTTTAGTTTGATTGATAGTTCTTTCTGGTCATTCACAGATGTTCTTTCTGTCTTTTTTTTTTTTTTTTTTGAGGAAGATTAGTCCTGAGCTAACATCCACCACCAATCCTCTTTTTTACTGAGGAAGAGTGGCCCTGAGCTAATATCTGTGCCTATCTTCCTCTATTTTATATGTGGGATGCCTGTCACAGCATGACTTGATAAGCAGCTCATAGATCTGCACCTGGGATCCAAATCTGTGAACCCTGGGCCCCTGAAGTGGAACACGCAAAATTAACCACTGTGCTACTGGGCCGGCCCATTTTCTGTCTTTCTTAGGAATTTTTGGTAGAGCATAAGAGAGAAAACATCAATTTTTAAATAATAGCCCCAAATCCATTCCAGAGTAGACAACAAAATCTTGTTTTTATGAAATAAGGATAAACATAATTCTATGTTAGTTCCACATTCTATATTATATTATAAAAATATAGTATAGTTAACCTATGAGATTCTGGGATATAGTTGATTCTTAAATTTCTTCTGTATAATGATTTGTGACTACTTAAGGAACAAATCCCAAATCAGACAGGGAGAAGAGGAAAGGATGTGGGAGAGAGCAACTTTGAGCAGTGGTGGGAAAGCGTTCACTGAAGGGGCAGCAGGGATCAGGTTAGATGGGGTGAGGGAGGTAGCTTGCTCCCCCAGTGCTCTAGGAAGTCCTGATTTAAGTCAGTCATGTAAGCATCATTGCTTCTTTCCTTTTATTAATGAAAGTTATTTCTTTTCTCCTTCACAATCCATAGTACATAACGATTGCTAAGCTTGTGAACTGGGAAACATTAATGGCGTATAACAGATGCTTGTGTTTATAAAGCAATTCTTAACAGGTGGGACACTGCTGAGTCTCTCAGTGGTTGGGTACCATCCATACATGAAACGGGATGCCTTTCACTCGTTTTGTAAAACCAGCGTTTCTCTAAGGAGATGCTTTGTTTTTTTTCTTAGTGGAATTTTGCTATCTTAAAAATTTTATGCAGGTGTGGATTTATCAGAATGTAAAGTGCCAAGAATTGGAATATTTTATAAGCCATACTTCTAAAACTGGCTTATTTGTGTACATTTCTGGAGATGTCTCTCAGCTATGGTGATTATGTTATTAGACTATTAAGTAAATTTGGAGAAAAGTAATATTGAGCAGATCTTAACAGTGTTCTTTTATTCGTGATTGTAATTACAGATTTTTCTTGAAAACCAGTGTTAAGTAGAGAAAACAACATTGAGAATTTAAAATGTAATTGGTGGTGTAATTTTATTACACTCTTTAATTTTTAGAATAAATTAAATTTTTTGGAATAAGAATTGTTTAAGTATTTAAGGTGGATGTAATTAGTAAATGCAATGTATTTTATGGGCATGTGTACAAAAATCATAAACAGTAACAAGAACCATAATCACAGTTATTTTTCTGTTCTAGATATTTGAATGGTGGTATTTTCGCAAGTATGGAACGTCATTCATTGAGCAAGTCTCAGTAAGCCACTTACGCCCCCTTCTGGGAGGGGTTGACAACAACTCCTCCAACAATTCTAACTCCAGTAATGGGGACTCGGATTCCAATAGGCAAAGCGTCTCAGGTATGGAAAATCCGTCAGTTTCCAACATTATTTGCTTACTCTCACTAAATTATTGTGACTATAAGACTGTACGAATGTTATTTAAAGATTAGACTTCAGAGAAAAATGCAGTTTATTTTCCCAAGGAGTTGACAGTGTCTACCAGAGAAGTGGAGTGTAAGCATCTCAGGAAAAGGGAAGGTTTGTCTTGTTTGGCTTTACTTTTTCATCCATTTGATTTGCCTAATGGCCATTTAGGTCACTGTTCCCAGCCTGAGTCTCCAGCGTCCTTATCCCTAGTTTCTCAAACCTCATTGAATGTATCCGTTTTCTTCCATGCTAATTGCAGAATCTTGTGTCTGACTGGATTTGGTCACATTATTCTTCTGCTTGAAAGGCTTCAGTGGTTCCCATTCCACTGAAGATAAAGCCCAGATTCCAGTTTCCTTGGTGCAGCATAAGCTACTTCTAACCTGTCTTGCCAACTTTGGCTTCTGTCACAGTCCATTCCCTCTCCTTTTCACTTCTTGAACATACCATGTTTTCTTGTGACCCTCTGCCTAGAAGTCTGTCTCCCTTTCTTTCATGTTTGTTCATCTTTCACAACCCAACACAAATGTTACCTCCTGGGAAGCCTTCTCTGATAGGTTGTACAATATCTCTCAACCTTCATTGACTCTTAATATTTTTATTTTTGGCAGCATTTATCAAATTGCACTGTGTATAATTTTTAAACTTACTGCTGTATTACAGTATCTCTAGCATTTTGCACAGTGTCTATATCATTGAAACTCAGTGAATGAATGAATGAGCACAGGCAAGGCTCCACTCGTAAAAGTACTTTCTCCACTCATAAAAGAAGGGGGAAGAGTATAATTTCCCAGCTTTCTCTCTTTATCAACTCAGTAAACATTTCCAAAGTTCCTAATATCAACCTGGCCTTGTATGGGTTCTTTTGAATATTATGATTAAAAAAGTCAAAGGCCTTGTCCCCATGGAACTCTCATGCCTATTGAAGGAGACAAAGTGGAAAGTGTATGAAGGAAACAGAGTGCTGTGGAGAACAACGGAGGGGTTTCTGACCCAAACTGGGAGAAGGCGTATACTTCTTGAAGGAGAGGGCACCAGTTCTGAGACTTGCAAGATGAAGAGGAAGAAATTAAAGAGCTGAGTTAGATGTTTTTTCTTTTTCCCTAGAATAGCTCAGTCTGCATTTCATAACTGTCTAGCCAAGTGATAAGGATCCAGGAGCGTTGTATGTATACTTTATTACTGATGTCGATTCAATGCTCCTTCAATAGATCTTTGCAAGCCAACTGTGAGTGGCAATGGACACCTCTAGGTTCGCATTTATTTCATCCTAAAGGGTACATGCATGAGAGATGGCACCACGCAGGTGAAAAAATTGTCTGGGACTTTTTGAACTCATCCACTTTGTGAAAGAAACAGAAAGAGACCTGAGCAAAGTGAACCATTACTTTAATCAGCTACTCTAATAAGTGTGGCATATTATTCTAATGAAGAATCTTGATCATTCAGTCATCACATAAGCAGTTGTGGGTAATTGCTATCACTTTGCATCTGCTGTGAAGACGCTACAAATTAAATGTGCTCTTGTCTGATTACTGTAGTCTTTAAATGACACAGAACATTGTAGAAAATTAGCATGTTGAAAACAGAAAGCAGCCTCATTTGAAGCCATTTTTTATTGTGAATGCATTTTTATTTTCATTAAAATTCTCTTTCTCTCTACCCGATTTAAATCTCTTGACATCATTCCTTAATGCAATGAAGAGTGCATACTCTTCTCATTGTCGCTATTATTTTTCTGTCTCTCTTCGTGGATGCCGTGAATAAGCATTATGCATTGTATAAATCTTGATGCTATTCTTAGTGTTTTTACAGCAGTTTTTAAAGGGAGAACCTAAGCCCTTTTAAAAAATGTATTCAACAGTAATAATCATGGAAATTCCCAGTTTTATTTTTACTGGCTAAGACTGAGCTTTTGAATATTATTAATTCAATTCCACTAGTATTTACTGAATGTCTACTACTATGCACACAATATTTATATTCATTTTCTGTATAATAGATACAGCATTTATGATCTGACCATGATCATAACAATGTTCAAATAGTTACGTTTAGGAAAATGGAAATTATCTTATCTAAGTATATCAGGGCTCATTCTACCCACTTCTCCTTGACATCTGGGTTTCTGATATTTGGCTAACTCAGATCAGCAAACATATATGCTAGTATGGAAGTACCAGACACCTTGGAACTAATACCATTTTCCACTTCTTTTTTCTGGTGGTGATTTTTACTTTTGGATAAGAAAAATATTATAAAAGTACATTATCTGTGTTTATTTCTACCCTTAAGCACTTCCTATTTCATAGTCTGGTTTCAGCTAAGTATAAAGGAAAAAGAAAGTCCAAAGCTGAGGTAATCAATACATTTTCTTAAAATAGAGGAATTTGTTAAAAAATTTCCATTGCCTTAATAATAATAACACAATGACTGTTGCCTTAATAACAGAAGGGTGAATCTATTGATTTTCTTGGAGCATCATAAGACAGCTCTTTGCCAGATCTTACATGAAATGCAACATGGCTAACACAGTCCCATGGACATTGGCAGAGGCAATTTAATGACATTGCTTATTTGAGAAAATCATTGAAAAAGCTAAAAATATACTGGAAATACCAGTTATAAGCATTGGTGTATATGAAAACTCATAGTGTTGCTCTTTCCTTAAGACTCTTTTGTTTTGGCTAAAAGCTGAAAGACCTGGCTTACCTAGGAATAGTTTGGGGTGGGGGAATGGAGAGTGAGCAGGTTGTGATTATTACAAGGCAGACTGTTCCGATATGGTTTAAGTTTTGGATCTGTCCTCATTGACCTAAGTGCAGACCCTCTCAAAATTTGCGGCAATCTTTGTGGGCTGGAGAAGTAATATAGTTAATTATGCAGCTTCCTAATCTAGCCAAATTTCAGATTGTTTGGCTTAGGTTAACATTTATGAATATTTCAATTGTTTTTCTTTATTTGGGAGCTAAAGTGCTATTTTTCTCATAAATATACAGTTTCTGATAAACCCTGTTGATGTATTTGCCATGTCACTATGTTTATTGCTGCCACTTCTTAATTCAGCTTAGCTTATGAGCTGATGATGCATAGAGATTTTAAAACGTGGCCAGCTTCTCCTTGTCTTAAGGGAAGGGATTCTCAGGGCCCAGTAACATTCTGAATTTGGGTTTCTGGGAACCTCTGACAGTTTGCCCTGTTCTCCAATAAGATGCCGTAAAGACAAAGGTTTGCAGCATTCACTGTCTTCAAGATATTTAGAAAGTAACAGGATGCTTCATCACATGAGAAGTATCCTTGCCAAAGTCAAGTTTAAATTCTCCGAGACCATTTGATAGCCTCTTGCATAGAACTGGATCTTTAGACAAACTCTGGTTATAGTCATTTGGCTTTCTGTCACAAATCTCATTTTAACCTCATTTAATCTGTATAAGATATATATTACACACACATATAAGTTTATATGTATATCTTTTTTATAGAAAACTTTTTATAAGAATTCCACCTGGAATTCTAAATTAAAGTTCATTATATCACTAGAGGCAATTCAAGCACTAATTAAATACAGATAATAAATTAAAGAAAAGCAATGGAGGACAGTAAGCTCAGGTAGAATGCAAAGATGTATCCAAAGACCTTTGTAGATCCTCGAATTCTCGTAACACCAGAGCAAATAATTTTCCCTGTAGAAAGCTGTATAGTTTTAATATTGGATCACTTCAGAGTCCAATGTCTTAAACACTAATTAAAAATTTAGTCTAGACCCTCTGTGAGGTCTATAAACTCAAGACTAATGTAATTATTAAACAATTAGAATAATTTTGTTAAAACCCTATACTATAGTACATGACATTATTTCTGAAATGACATTAGCCGAACTTACTTTGGAAACAGCTCAGTGGCAGGATTGCTGATATTGAGGGCTCAGGCTCTGGGTGAGACAGATTTGGCCCTGATCTTGGCTCCATCACTTACAGTGTGTGACCTTGGACAGGCCACTTAACCTTCCTTAGTATCTTAATTTGCACACACGGGAATAACAGTACTATCTACTCCACAGAATAGTTTGATGATTAAAATGAGGTCATGCAGAAATATCAAGTCAGAGGATAGCCATTTGGCAGTGTCCTCTAGATGAACTGACTTCTCTATGAACGTGATCAGGAGGATGGCACAACCACATGGAGATGTGGCTGAGTTCAGCTAGGCTTGCTCGCTAGCTCAGTGACTCGCTTTTATACCCAAGCCCTTTCAGTGCTTTCATTTCAAATATATTCCTCAACAAAACTGCAAATTGCTACATGTCAAGGACCTTTGGAGTTGCTCTGTAATAGTGTCAATCAGGGGATAGTAGCCAAAATCTATGTTAGTGTTGAAAATCATTCTCTCAGCCAATGCTTACCACATCTTTTAAAATCCTTTGCCACTAAAATTTCTGTTCTAGTATAGATTAGATCTCCAGTTGAATGGTGAAAATGCCTAAAACACTTTTGGTCCCTGGTAAACATTATTTAATAAACTTATTTCACCATTTCCACATTATTTGGTAGAATTTATTCACTTCAGTCAGAAATGACCAATGAGAAATGTATGAGAGAGATGTTTAGAGATTTGGCAATATTCTTGAAGACAGTGGTACACTATCTTGAATAAAGCAGATCAATAAAAATGATCTTAAAGCTCATAATTATTTACACCTTTTCTCATTCCATAAAAGAATTTGAGGGAGTCACATATTTGTTGAATTTAAAGCTACCTACATGTTACTTCAAATAGTATTTTCAAAATATTATTTTGAAATAAAACAGGTAAAGCTTAATTATTTAAGAAAATGGGGGCTTGCCCCGTGGCTGAGTGGTTGAGTTCGTGCGCTCTGCTTTGGCAGCCCAGGATTTTGCTGGTTTGGATCCTGGGCGTGGACGTGGCACTGCTTGTCAAGCCATGCTGAGGCGGTGTCCCACATGCCACAACTAGAAGGACCCACAACTAAAAAAAATATGTGCAACTATGTACCAGGGAGCTTTGCAAAGAAAAAGGAAAAATAAAATCTTTAAAAGAAAACAAAAATAGATATTTTGTTACTCGAGTGATTGCTTAAAATTGACCTGTGTGATGTAGAGAATTGGGTATTTATTTTTGAGATATCAAAGCTAATAAATATATGCAGAATCACATATCAGAAATTGACTGGCTTGGGGTTAATATTGATTCTCATAATATATCTGATGAAATTTTAGTTAGGGTCCTTTTCTGTTGTACTTTGGGACTAAAATGTTTAAAAGTATTATTAAAAAGTGTCTAACATTACTATTTCTTTAGTAGAGGAGTTTTCAAAACTATTTCTTTAGTAGAAAATTTAATTGATGAAGTCACAGGATTTTTAAAATATGATATTGCAGGGTAACAGGTCTGTTGCATATAGTGGGTAATTGTTGGGCCATCTGGACACCAGACCTTAATTTCATTTATCATGAACCTTGGGGAAATTATGTAGCTTTTCTGTGTTCTACTCTGTAAAAAGAGCCTACTTTCTGCCTCTCACTTACTTATGGAAGGGAGATAGATGACTTGAGCTTTACGCCACTTTATAGAAAGGCTCAGTGAAAATCAAGCTTATAGCTACAATAAAAGTTGCTGCTGCTTGTAATAATAATATGTGATTGTCATAATACAGTAATAATATAATAATAGTAAAAATAAGATGATAATCATTATCAAATTTTAGATTCTGGGAAGAGGTGGTAACTTTTTAGTATAAGAAGTCTTCCTAGGCTATGAATTAGTAATTTTATATATTTGAAGACCCTAAGGAGTGGGGATTCTATCTTTTTTTAATTTTCTATTTTTTAATTTTTATTATTATTATTTTTTTTTGAGGAAGATTAGCCCTGAGCTAACATCTGCCGCCAGTCCTCCTCTCTTTGCTGAGGTAGACTGGCCCTGAGCTAACATCTGTGCCCATCTTTCTCTACTTTATATGTGGGACGCCTACCACAGCATGGCATGCAAAGCGGTACCATGTCTGCACCGGGATCTGAACCGGTGAACCCCGGGCCGTCAAAGCGGAACGTGCGCCCTTAACTGCTGCGCCACTGGCCCGGCCCCTCTTATTTTTTAAATTTTAGGAAAAAAAGGTTTCAGACTTGAGTAGGTTGGATTTAGAATAATATTTTCCATGTAGTTAAAAGCCCTGTGGCTTTAGAGCCTTTGGTTTTTCTGAGAATTAAGTTCTTTTTTTCATTGAGAACTGTGACAAAGGGAAAGTGTGTGGTTCTCTTGGTACATTTATTTCTTCTCTAGAGCTTCTTCAGTTGGATACCAGATGTGCTCCAATGCCCTTTTCATTTTTCCAGTAAGTCTGTAAGCTCCTCTAGATCATAAACTGTATCTGTTTTTGTAACGCAGGGCCTAGTGCAGGACTAATGCGTAATAGCTATTCTGCATGTTCTATATGAGTAACTGAGTATGAAAAGACATGGAA
Source organism: Equus quagga (assembly GCF_021613505.1). Lineage (NCBI taxonomy): Eukaryota > Metazoa > Chordata > Mammalia > Perissodactyla > Equidae > Equus > Equus quagga. The sequence goes on from NC_060274.1 coordinate 98,981,286, forward strand.
TAAGTATCACTGAGATTGAAAGTTTTAATAGGGAATGGTGAGAGGGAAGACTGAGGAAGAGATTGGAGTTTGAGTTTGGAAGTCCATGATGGTAGTCAGCATTATTTTTTGTATCCCACACAGAAACTTATAATCATCCTTTTATGACAAAGGAGGGAATCTGTTCTACAGACTTTGGGAGCTAAACAGGTCCTATTCCAATATTTACTGCTTCTTTTTCTCTTGAGTTGCATTCTTGCACGCGTGCTGAGGTCTGAACGTTTCTGTCAGCAGTTGCAGGCAGAGACTCCACTGCGGGCTGCTGCAGATGGAACTGTAGAAAGCATGTGTGTTGCATCAGGGGCATATTTTTAACTAAACTATTAGTGATATTAGCAAGCCCTTGCTGGAGTCCCAGTCAATTAATGGAGAAGGGAAAATTCCTTTTGGAGGTAAAATTTTAATTCTGGCTTAAATAAGGAATTTATTCCTCAAAGGCACAAATAAGATAAGAAACTGGACCTGATGTGGAAAAACTTTTACCCTCTGGAGACCTGAGTTTAAATTTTTGACTTAAATCTTTATATTGTAATACATTTGGCATTTACAACCCTTGTCCATATCACGAAACCATCAGGCAGTCTGATATTTATGGGGTGTGTTCTCTAGAATGATTCCAGACTGAGAGAGTTTTTGTAGTGAGATAAGATTATGAGGCACAGCAGCAAAGAAGAAATTAACTTAGCTATGACCTAATTTAAGGTGAAACTTTGCCCTGTATTCATCTTAAAAGAAAACTATGCCTGCCCTGCACCTTTAATTTAAAGGATATAGCTAATGAAGACATTTATATATGTCTTCATTACTTAGTTTTTCTCACTGAGAACATTTCACATCTGTTACAATTACTTAGGTCCTCATTTCTAAGTTTCAGTGATAATTGAAGAAACTGAATACAGACCACATTTATGACACTAATGTTAACAATGATTTTTTTTATAAGTTCATTTCTCTAGATAGAAGGCGTGAAAACAGTATTTCAAAATGTTTGCAGCACCCCCTGCTGGCTATATTGTAGCACTTCATAAATAAATATAGCATCTTTAGATACTGCTCAATAATACTTTATACACACCATTTCTCTTTGGAGTTATTTTTATTTAGAAATACTTTCATTAGCATGCAATATAAAATAGAGTTGAAATTTTAAGTGAAGGCAATTTGCTTTATGAATTTTCAATTGATATTTGAATGGTGCTTATCCTTCTAGGCAATATAATAATGTACTTGTTGGAGACAAATTATTTGCTATAACCTTTTTACTAATATTTCAGATGAAATTCAGTGGGGGAGAGGGATCTCCCCTGTTTTATTGTATAATGCCACCATGAGCATCCTTTGTACATAAATCTCTGTGCACATTTATTATATGCTAAACACAAACCTTGCAATATTCATGAAGCTTTAAGAAGAGCACTTTGAATCTTGAAAGATATGCTCTGAGGAAGGGTTGGGGGTGGTGAGGACCTAAGAGTTATAATAGCCGTAAGGACCCTGATCGTGCTTGTTTGTCTCACCACTGTGATTCCGTGATCTGAAGTGCGTTAGTGAACCCTCTAAAGGGCTTTCTATCTGGAAAAAAAGTAATTATTTAAGTGAGGAATAATCCTCTAGTTAGTGCCATATGAAGTGACAGCCATTGAATTTCAGTTTCTCAAGAAAAAAATTCAAAAATGCTGAACTAACTGAGCAAAGATCATTTCCTAAGTGGCAAGTTAAGCTAAGTGACAGAAAATTTAGGGCTACTGTTTATAAAAATGGAGCACGTTTTCAGTGGAATCATGCCCTAATTTAAAGATAAATTTATCTTCTTTAAATAAAAACATATCTTCCTGTTCTATATAGACCCTTCATTCACTATTTTAACAAAAATTTATGGAGATTGCACACGGTGTTCCCACGATGTTTTATGTTCTTCATTTTCACGCTGTATTGTAATTGATAGTTTACTTGTTTGTTTCCCACACTGGGTGCTCAGTGCTCATTGAATGGATTTAATGGTGGGTGGGTGGAAGGATGGATGTTGAATCTAACAGGACTGAGGGTAGAATCTTAAAGAATCACCCATGGCCTTTAATGGTCTTTTGATTTCTGCAATAATTGCTCTCTTTTGTGTGTATATGTCTTTGAGTGTGTTTTTTGACAGACTACACACACACGGATGTTTTAAGTACTATTAGCTGATTTTATTTTCTAATAAAACATTCATCCAAAGAAATGTAGTATTCTGCATCAGTAGAAAGTCTTAATCATAGGCTATTTGAGAAAAATTGTAGCTTATTAGTCACACACTTATTATAACACAGTCTTAAAAGCTAATGATTGACTTTTTAAAGTTAAAGTTCTGTGGTTCTAAATTTCTGTGGTCCTTGTGTAACAAAGATGTATAATTTATTAGTACCTGCTAACATGGTGTTAACGTGATGATTAATACATGAATTTGCATAAGTAAACAATGTTAAAACAATTTATTTTCGTAACATTTCTCTCTACGATAATGGTACCTTTACTAATTTTATCACTCCTTTATGGCGATGTAAAATCAATCTAGTGAATTATCACAAAATAAATATTAACATAGACCCTAATTAAAAATCTAAGCCTTTTTGCATGTTATACTCTAGAGCTTAAGTTTCATTTGTCATATATGAAGTTATTGTAAGATATATTGCAGAGTAACAGAAAGTAGTTTTACTTCTACCTATATCTGCTGCCTTTAATGTTGGAAGTAAATTCATAGAATCTGTTTAGACCTCTTAAAATGACTGTAGAAGTCATGAACTAGCTGGTTTTGGCATGTACCTTGATTTAACAAATGAGGAAACTGGGGCCCAGAGAGATTAGGTGAAACTTTCCAAAGTTCTGGTGCCTGAGCTACATTTCCTGATTAACCACCCAGAGTTTTTCCACATCGCTTCCCATGTAGAGGATAGAAAATAAAATTATCTTATCAAATGGCCAGGAAGGGTGTTTTGCTGAATTAATTAGCTTGTAATGTGTCTGAACTATGTGTAACATTTTCATATTTTTCTTTATTGCAGAATGCAAAGTATGGCGAAATCCATTAAATTTATTTAGGGGCGCTGAATATAATCGGTAAGCATTTTGACAGCTTGGGAAACAAATGGGTCTAGTTCAGAGAGCAAAGACAGCAGCAAATGTTTTTGCTGGTTCATTTAAGGGTCATTGTAACAGTCTGTTCAGTGCTTCCATTTTTTGATACTCTCCTTAAATGTTTTGATTTTTCTGTTTTATAAGTATTTTAGCATTGGAATTCAGATAATGTACAAAAATGTGTAGTTTTTAGAAATTTTCTATTACAGCTATTCTTTTCATTATATATTATACAATCAAAATATTTTGAAGCTTACATGGAATATGGTTATAAAGATACCACAAATGTTATATTGAAATTTAATTTTGCAGAGTAATTAGGCAAATCAGAATTTTCATGGCTTTTGGGAAATGTCTATTCATAATACTAATTAGGGAGGTTTTCATTAGCTAGTGCTAGTAAAATTTTAGGACAAAAATATAGGGGAAAATGTTGAACTTCTTTCCTGCTGATATACCTCCTAAAGGGAGATGAGAACGATTTTTTAAAAATTTTTTTTATTTATTGGTAAAACTGTTTTAGTACTCAGTTAATGGTTTATAGTTGAACTTCTATGCAGCTTAATATTTTGTAGATCTTGCTTTTCTCTCTCAAAAGTGTCTGAACATTTTATTTCCTCTTTACAGGTACACTTGGGTGACAGGACGAGAGCCTCTGACTTATTATGACATGAATCTCTCTGCCCAGGACCACCAGACATTCTTTACTTGTGACTCGGACCATCTGCGCCCCGCAGATGCAAGTATGAGAAATCCTTCAGATAGTTGCTGAGTGGGAGACCTTCTTGGTTTGTTTTAAGTATCAAGGTTACTACTTTTAGAATATCTGCTCTACGGAAGCCTCAATGAATAAAATATTAAATTGAAGATGACTGGTAGAACCCAGAATTCTGATACTTAAGTAAAGGCTTTATCACATTGAAGTATTGATGTAGAAATGAGTCCCCTTATTATAATTTAAAATATCATTTTAAAAAATATACCAAAGTTGGATTTACATATTTTGAAGAAATATGAATCTTATGTGAAGCTAATTAAATGTTTGGTGGAAATAGAGTGAAAGCTCATGTCTCTTTGATTATATTCTAGTTAGAAGTTGGGATTTAGTGAATCTAAATGATTAATAAATATATTGTGGTGATTTATATGCCTGTTTACAGGTTCACTAGCATTGAATGGGGGCATGGCCTTGGCTGTTGGAATCCATATTTGTTTTCCATCCTGGAAAAGACTTAGGTTAGCATGCATTTGATACTGCTTGAGTTCCAAATAACCTTACTGATATTTTTTTATGTTCCAAGCTTAAGGAAACTAGATGAAAAAAAATCTTTAAAAAGAATATGTACATATTCCTGAGAAACTAAGTTAGGAGACAGAAATTTGTAAAACAAATTAGATAAGGAGACTGTTACTCTTTTTTAAGAGGTGCACTTTGCCATGGTAGAAAATCCTAGTACAATAAATATTCTAAGCATTGAGCTTCCCACAATATAGTCACAAACTTCTCTGATATATAAAAACTGGGTTTGCAGCAAACTTTGGGAGCAGGTACATGTGTTAACAAAAGCCTCCAGCTTTTTTTCCTGATCCAACTCATAATTCTTCAAATAGTTTTAAAATGTTCTAATATCCAGAGCCTGTAGCAAGTGTTTGGGAAAATGACCAATAGAAATTATGTTGTGTCTAAGTAGAAGGAAGAGATTAGTAGCAATGTCATCTCAAAATGTATAAAATAATGTATGTTCTCTAACAACAAATGTCATTAATGAGCAAAAAGGAATATTAAGTTTCTGTTAGAGTGCCTTCTCTTTTCTTGATTAAGACATCTTAATCAAGGTTAAGTCTAAGGTTATAAACTATGGATTAGTCTATAATATTTAGATATGTAGTTTCATGAGCACAAGAAAGGTTTGATATCAGTAACTGAAGGACAATGGAATAGCAAATTGGAATGTATTTGTGTGACTTTGGAGATTTGGGCTGACCCTCTTGATAAGTGAAATATTCTCTTGTAGTTCAAGCTGAAAGTTATTAATTTAACTGTTGTCTTGTATTGAGTCTTCCTAATTATGTGTATTGATTATCTTGCTTTCTTCTTTTTTTCTAAAATAGTAATGCAGAAAGCCTGGAGAGAGAGAAACCCCCAGGCTAGGATTTCTGCAGCTCATGAAGCCTTAGAGATAAATGAGTAAGTGGGGAAAATCTTGCTTTTAAAAAGAAAATCTCATCCTTTGCTGAATGTAATCAGTTGTCACTGATGGGATACTCATATTAAACTATTCATTTGAACTTGAGGATTATTTTGGGGGATATTAATTTATAAAAAAAAATTTTTTTTATCAAGGACATCTATGTGAAGGTGGTTTTAGTTATTTTAGAGAACAATTCAGTGGCTTTGCTATTTGACCGTAAATTAAATTCTTCAAGGGCTATCTGTGGGATATTGTGAGGACATAAAATAAATAGAGTTCTTTACATATCTAAAACATTTTGACAGGGAAATTTTCCCAGATGTAATGTCAACTGTGCCATCACATTTTCTAGGTAGAACTTCTGCTAGTGGGGAGAACATAATAAAACCGTAAGGTGAAAAAGTTACACTTTAAAAATATTTCAAGATCAACACAGAGATAAGAGGAAATGCCATCCTTAGCGTCGTTAAACATTCTATGAGTTACCAAGGAAGGCTGGGAAATCTGTTCTGGAAATCTCAGAAAATGAGAAAGATTCTTAAAGTTGGAGTCATAAAAGCTCAGGGTTGGCAGAGACCTTAAAGGTCATTTAGCTCAACCACCCATCTGGTGCTTGAATCACCTCGACACTCTCCCTGCCAAGTGGTCATTGTTAAACTATTTTATGATTTTTCTGAAGAAGGTTACAGAATCTTCTTCAGAGGTCTTAGAAGAAAGATTCACTTGAGAGTTGGGAATCCTGCCATTGTAACCTGTTGATCTATTTGATTTCTGGTTCTGTCATGCAACATATTTATTTTCCAGTTTCTTGACATCTACAAATTTGATATGCCTGCCTTCTGTATGTCATCCTTGTTTCTGATAAAAATATCAGGATCAGGGATAGAACCCTGTGACATGATATATAGAAACCACCCTCCAGGTTCATGTCCTCATGAATCATCATCCTTTGGTATTGTTCAACCGATTACTAAGCCACCCAGTTACACTTCAGCATTTTGATCTTAAGAATGCCAGTTGTAGCTATGGATCTTTAATGTATAGTCAATCTATTAGAGTAAATTAAGCTAGCACAACCTGATTGATTTATTTTTGGTGAATTTAAGCTAGCTTCTAGTGTTCACTACTTCCTTTTTAAAATGCTTGGAAACCATCCCTTTAATAATCTATTAGAATATTTTTCCATATCACTGTTCTGTAGTTTGAGAAGTCTGCCTTCTTCCCCTTGGTGTACATTTTTACTACATTTGTCATCTCATCTTCTAGTACCTCTCCATTCTTCGTGATTCCTTAACTATCCACATAGAGCAATTCCATGGCCTGCATACAAGGTCTGTTGGCTTCTTGGGATTGGCCTATCCTGGTACGATAATTCATTTAGAATAGATCAGTAATTTGCTATCTTACATCTTTTTCCCCTATTTAGAGTTTCATTTCTTCTCCCTTTTTCAGTCTGACAATCATTCTCCTTGATGGAGAAGCCAGGAACAAAATAGGTATTAGAGAATTTTGCTTTCTCTTTATTACCTGCTGCTACTAACTTTAAACTTTCCTTGTTTTGATGTTGTGTTGTTTGTCTTTTTTGCTTATTTATTTTTGTGATGGTTTTGGAGAAATAGTGTGGCGATAGGGCCTTAAACAGAATTTAAAAACATGGAATAGATGGTTGTCTTTAGCATTTTGTTTAGTTTTGTCATTGTTTTCAAGCTTTGGCTAAATTGGAGTTTTAGCTCTCCTGACGTTATTCTTATTAGCTCATGACACTCTCTTATAGTCCTTCATTACATGCCCTCTTATCATCTTTTTTTCCATCTCCTTTAAACTCTGACCTTGTGAGAGATCTCTGTGCAGCCGTATTGGTGACTTAATTGTCACCCCTCTCTTCTTCCCAAGAGGATCGTTTGTGATTGCAGTTACAGTTGGACATTTGCAAGCTGCCCAACCCTCTTAAACCATTTTTCCCTCTGAATCTCATGCCATTGAATCATGCCTCTTTTCTTTGAATTTTTTGAAGTCCACCTTACCCTCTTTGATTACCCTGAACTCCAGAATGACAGTAACTCTCTCTGAATGTTCCTATCAATTTTCATTTCACCAACTATTTTTTTCTTCTTGGTCAGAATTAGGTCCAGAGTTGAAGTTCCCCTAATTGCTTCCTCTACCATCTGGGAGATAAAATTGTTACCAAAGTAAGTCAAGAATCTGTCGGGTGCCCTACTTATAACCAAGTGAGACTTCTTCTAGCAGATATCTGGATGGTTGACACCCCCATCACCACACTTTCTTGCTTCTGTATGTGTATTGTGTTGTGACAAGGATGCATCATCTATATCTTCCATCGAGCTGAGCAGTCTGTTCTGTACTCCCCAACCATTAGCACTTCTATTGCTCTTTCCTTTCTCCTTCACTCACAAGCTCTTAGCATGTTTCTACCCCAGATTCATGAGTTTCCACATAGATGTATGTTTTCTTGGCCGGTAGTGCTACTCTGCCTCTCCTCCTAAGAAAGCTATTTGAAATATAAATAAACAAAGCAAGCAAGCTGGCCCCAACCTGTCTTGAGTTCCCAGCCCACCAGCTATAGTCTTATAGCTAATTCCTCTGATACTATGTCTACCACTCAGTATTATAATCTCGATTTTCACTTCATTACCCTTGACCCATATTTATATGTTGGCATCTGAAGCCTTAAGTATTCCTTCCTGATGCCTATCCCAGTTATTTTCTCCAGTGAACCCCTGGGCAGTTTCAGCATCATTATTGTTCTTCCAAGTCATATCTGCTGCCCTCCATAGTAATTGGTTTTATGATTTTTTTTCTGGGCATTTTTCTCCCTACCTCACCACATTCAGTTGAAAGCCCCATTGATCAATCCTGCCTGAAATTAGAAGGATTGGCTAAAGAATTTAGAAGACCCCTCCTCAAAGCTAAGATTAACTAGTAACCCTAAACGTCACATTAACTGTAAGTTCAGCCTCCTTTTCCTAGCTGGCTGTAGCAGTTTATGAATAGTCTAAGTAGCATTTGGTTTCACTTTCTGTTTATTTTTCTCTCTTGTGGTCTGAAGGAGATTCTGATAAGTAGGGAAATGACCACAAGAGAGGCAGCGGAGAAGAAGGAAAGCAAAGGGATCTGTGCAGATTAGGACCTGTGTGGTCTGTTCTCGGCTCACTGTTTCCCTATTACATTCCCTTTCTCTGGCAGTTGGGTTGTTCTTACATGATTTGGAAGGTTTAAATTTTTCAGAGTTCCCCTTATTCATTAGTTAACTGCTTATCCTTCTTGGTTTCCTACCTTAGAGGGTTGTTGAAAGGCTTAAGTGAGACGATATGTGTTAAGTGCCTGGTACAGTGCTTAAGATATACTAAGCAACAAATGGTAGCTATTATTGTTAAAGACATGAGATTTAACTCTTGTTCACTGCTGAGGCTGAATCAAATTTTGAGCTTTTCAGAAATAACACTACCTGCAGGTTCTTCTAGTGTTCTTCTCTGACATAGAGAATCAGTGCTAACTGTAATGAGATGTTGAAGTGCTATTTTTTTCAATGAGTAACTTACTTGATTTAATGAATTTCTCATTCTGAAGAAAATTTTAGATTAAAGAGAATCTGTGTTTAGTAAACAGAAGTAAACTTATATATAGTACCTCTAACTTTGAGTGTTGGAAGTAGATATTTAATAACAGCTATTCTCATTGCCATCGTTAGTTGACATCTGTTGAGCATGTACCACATGCTGGCTACTGTACTGAGCACTTTACATGCATCACCTTACTTACCCTTCACAGCAACACTGTGAACAAATAGATTCTATGTTGTTCTCCACCAGGGAGGCAGAGTAATAACTTGCCCAAAATGACACACTAATAAGGGGCAGAGTCCATATGTGAGCCCTATGTGCCTAACACTACGCATTCTACCTCTCAAGCTAAAATACAGACATTTCTTTTGTACCATTATTTTGTGTCAACAACTATGAACAGGGGTGCATGAACCAGTTGGCCACTCTGCATGTTTTGATGTAACTCCTTGCCCTTCTGCATGCACTCCCACAGCTGTTAGGATGTCCTTGGATTTGTAATTGATGGTGGCTATTATTTGAATGAACAGGTGTGCAACTGCTTATATTCTCTTGGCTGAAGAAGAAGCAACAACCATTGCGGAAGCAGAAAAGCTGTTTAAGCAGGCCCTGAAGGCTGGAGATGGCTGTTACCGGCGTTCTCAGCAGCTACAGCATCATGGATCCCAGTATGAAGCCCAACATAGTAAGGTTCCCTTGAGGTTGACGTGTTGGGGGATCAGAACCGTAACATGATTCATCAGAGCAAATTTTTAGGCCAGTTCAAAATGTGATTCTTCTGGATGAAAATAAATATTGGTATTTACTTTTCTTTGCTTTTATTAATTTTTTCCTTTCCATGAGAGCACAGTACATAGTTATGGCTTCCTTACTGTTCACATTAATGTTCAGATTCTCTTTCTTGCCTGCAGAGTTCTAATAGAAATAAATGGTAATAACCTTTAATGGTAACCTTTTTTCTCCCCAGAATTCTTATATATTTCTGTTTATCAGTTGCTTCTCTGCCCCATAACTTTAAGTCCTAATTGGAAACAGGATTTAAATTAGAGTTAGTGTTATCAAAGGTTTTATCTTATGGGTCTTCTACAGCATGGATTGAAATAGGACACTTAAGAATACAACAGTTATTGGTGGTTTTCTCAGTATTAGCTCTTCTTTAGGAAGCATTGGTGTTTGCTTCCAGAGAGAAAGAGCTATGAGTTCCTGATTATTTATCTTTTCTATATTAAACATAATGGCTTCTTTTATTTAAGATAAATGTCTCTTTAAAATGAGACCTTTCACTTCAGTACACTAAACTCAGAGTCAGTGATATTTTGGGGGAATGGTATAAAAACAAGACAACAAAATGGTTTCTGAAATTTCCTGAGCCCCTTGTCAGTTTGTTGGTTGTTTAAGCAGAAATTTAGCAATCCTTGTGGGGAGGGAATGTTTTCATTGTCCAAACAAACTTTGGGTTGTTTCCTTAACTTAAAGTGGAATTTCTCTTACCTCATTTCTCCCTCCTGCATCTTGGAGAGTAGGGGTGCATCTCCTTTATATTTGAGAATATAAAATTAAATTTTAGTATTAAATTTGGATTTGGTGCAGACACTGAGTGCATTAGTGCCTATGACTAAGATACAGCAAGACCTTTGCATTGTAGCCTGTGTATACACAACCCATCAATACACAGGTTTTAATTTTTATTTTGCAGTAAGTGTATATGTTAATCAAGTCTCTAATCACGATCTAAATCTTGGTTTTTAAAAAAAATTATGTATAAAGTGAATTTTGAAGACATATGTAGTAAATATTTTGTGAACTAAATGAGGATTAATACATAAAATTACATAACTTAATAATATAACAAGAAATTTTCTTTATTTCTTTTCTTCTGTAAATTAAATCCTTTCAACTTGCTGCCTAAAGCTATCCAAAAATTATAATCACATCTTTAAAATAATTTGTAGGTACTTGGCAAATTTTCAGCACACATCTTGTTCTCATTGTTTAAAACTTGAAATGTTAGGATTTCAGTCTTAACATCTTTTAATAGTTGCATATTATACATGTATTTAATCTATAACAGGTGTGTCATATTTTTCTAAAGCATGGTAATTTTATTGAGGATTAAGCACATGCATGTTCTCACTGGTCTGGAAACATATCCAAAAAGACATATAATTAAATAAAAGATTAAGATGAGAAGTTGTTAATGTACTTTTTAAGAGCCATTTTAGTGACTATTATTATAACTATTTAACTTGTCAATGCTTTCTCTAACACTAGGATAGTTTTTCATTTTGTTGCATACTCTATTGTCATATCTGGAATGTGTTATATTGCCATCTAAAATCGACTGCTTTGGGGACCTGGAGATGATTATGATGTCACTAGTGTTAGGGAAAGAATAATATAAAACAGAAGTTCAAGATGAGGCTTCTCCAGACTTAATGTCAAGAAGGAAAAAAAATAGTTCATCAGGATGCAACCTGAGATTCACCTCTTTGCATCTTCACCAAAAGCATGCACACTTGAAGAATGTGGAATTCTTGCTTGTAAACCATGTGCAATGTGGGTATGTTCATTTTCCCAGCACTTTGTGGCAGATGATTTTATTTATCAAGTATTCAACATCCTAACTCAAAAGCATGAATTAGGTAATCAGTCACATGATTTGACCTTTGGAAGTCTAAGTACTTTGACTTTACTGTGTATGGTGTTCTAGTATTAGCAAAGTTGTCAGTGCTCCTGTCAGTAAGGAAAAGCCAAGGAGCAGTCTGTTCTCTCTGAGATTTTCCTTTAAAAGTGTGGCAAATGGGCCTCTGCAATTTTTTCTTGCTGCTCAGCTGAAAGCTCATGTTTTTTAAAATTTTGGTGTTTTATATCTCCCTCTTCAGGACGAGACACCAATGTCTTGGTCTACATCAAAAGAAGGCTAGCAATGTGTGCCAGAAGACTCGGGAGGACCAGGGAAGCAGTGAAAATGATGAGAGATGTGAGTTTTAATTTGTGTTTGGGATCAGTGGCAATGCACCTGACTTAGAGAGGGAGGAGCCCACTGAATGCCATAGCTGGGAGTATCACTGATGGTGTCCCATGGGTGCTGGAGCCAGACTGTCTGGGGTTCATCTCTAGCTCCCAACTTGCTAGATGTGTGATCTTGGACAAATTACTCAACTTCTCTGTGCCGTGTTTCCTCATCTGTAAAATGAGGATAACAATAACAATACAATAATAATAACAATTACCACTTAGGAGTGTTGCAAAGATTAAATGAGATAATACATGCAAAGCTTTTAATAGAGTGGCTGGTATATTAAAGAAATTTCAATAGATGCCATTATTATTAAACTTTTGGGGCTGTAGCCAGAAGCCAAGAATGAGATCAGCCATTTAAGCTGACTGACTTCTTTTTGTAGCTGTTAGGAAGATTTGAATAAACTATGGGTCGAGTTGCTACCCTCAAACTGAATAATATTATGATCTAATCTTATTGTAGTCATTTCGAGCATTTTCCTAGATTCTTGAATCAGGATATTTTATTAGCAGTAGTCTACATAAGAAGAGAGGAAATAGGTGAAAGTTCTAAAACAAAGGAGAACCAAGAGAGATTATTATGTAACTTTAAATCAAAACAGTGGTTTTAAGGGAAAACAGTGGGGGAACTTTTACTTCCACATTTTTTTAAAATAAGAAATGCTTTTTCATAAAGAACTAGCAGTGTAAATTGTATTTATAAGCCATTTTCTTTTTAAAAACCATCTCAGAAAACCTTTGTCAACGTTTCATTCTTCTACTGTCTTTGTGGATTAGCAGACATAGCTAACTGCCTGTTATAAAAATGAAAGAACCAAGGGGCAAGATATAAGTAGCATCTTGTCCAATTCTTGGCTTTTGGGTTTCACAACAGTACTTTGTCAACCTGGTGAGTCTTTTCTCAGTTCGTCTCTGGAACGGCAGTGATTCATGTGAATTCCCAGTTACTCTTTGGAGGTGGGGGCATGCACTCTAGGCCACCCCTGGTTATTTCTGCAAGCTATAGCATAATGTGAAGGCCCCAGTGAGACCCAGGCATGGGTTCTGGCTACTCCATTAAATAGCCCTATAGCCCCCAGACCTGTGGAGAGGAACAAGTGGAAGAAGATCCTGAAATAACTCTGTTTGACTGAAGGTAATAAATGCTCCCAAAGGGGATCTCCTGGGATTAAATTCTTTCGGATGAAGGAAGAATTTAAAGAATGTTTGTTATATAGTGTAAGTGCTAATTTTAAGAAAAGTAAATTTCTGCAGAGACATGAACTTGCTTTCAAGCTTTTTAACTTGCAGAAATTCCATCGTTCAATATAGCAAGGAAACTCTGCCAGTCCCTTTGGCTCTGAATGAGCTGAGAATTTTATGAAGGATGGGATATTTGTATATCTTAACTTGGTCCAGCCACATTCAGCCTTTTACAAGGTGTCTCATATTTATTGCCTCATCTTAACCTTAATTAGCTAGCCGGGACAGGCATGCATGGAGGAGCCGATTTTGGTGATTTTCTTTATAATATGCTTAAGCAACTTCTTAGGAAAAACAAACTTGGGTGATTTTAGTTCCAGTTTTTTCTATCCGTCTCATTCTGATTATCATCATTTTTATTATATACATATAAAATTTCATATGATTAAAACAAATACCTCTTTACTGTGGTTTGATTTTTGTTTAGCATTGTTTTGTATTAACAATTCCATGTATTGACCTAGACCAAATATAGATCTTGAGGGAAAGTCTGGGATGCAGTGGAATAAATGCTGGGCCGGGAGTCAGAAAACCTGGATGTGAATCTCAGCTTTGCTCTTCACTAGCTTTGTGACTCAGGGCAACTAACCTCCCTTTTGTGAGCTTTTCACTCATCTTCTGTAAATTGGGGATAATGACTCTAACCTAAAAAGGTATTTGAGGGAGTGATGGGGAGAATGGAATGGGAGAGAATGTGAAAACACCAACATATAATAGACATTCTTACAATTTTTTTCCATATTTTTTCTCCATTCTGTAAGTATGCCTTAATTTACTTGACCATTCCCTTGATGGATATCTGGGCGTATTTCTGACTTTTTGTTTTTGAGTGAATGAGTTAGTCAAGCAGTCTTTCTCTCTACATATGTGTATATACACACATACATACACATATATGTTTATATGTGTGTGTGTGTATCTGTATTTATATGTGTTTGTTTCTTGGGTTACTTTTCTAAAAAAAATCTGTCATCTCATTAGAATACTGATACATGTTGCCTTTTGACTGGGTTTATAGAGCATCCAGTAGATGCGGGCCCTATTGTTATAATAGTCCTATCCGGACACTGTCAGACATGGTGGAAATGGGTTTTGAAGAGAAGTATTCAAAGTGCTTTTTCCTTCAGAACCTCCTGGCACCCCAAGTGGAGAAGGTGAGGTTGAGGACCCCTCTCTCTGTTAAAGCTGCAGCTGGTCTCAGCCTTGCAGGAGACAGTTGTTGCTCGGGCCTGACTCCTCTCAGGTCATGGGTCATGCATAAACGGGGACTTCTATTATAGGTTTGCTCCTTTAACAACATGCACATAAACCATCCTGCTGGAAAACTTCCTGTGATAAAACAGCACACTAGATTCCAGGCAGTCTGCTGATAAAAACGTTTAGGCAGGAGGACCTAATTTTTCATTAAGACACAGCCATCCTCTTGCTATATGCATTAGGTGAATCTTTCCTGGAGCAGATTTTAAAGTGGAAATAGAAATGCTGGAGGCAGAATGCCTTCCATGTAGAAGGTAGACTCTTCAAAAAATTTCTCTGGAAACCCCTTAAGGAAGGGAAAAACTGTTAATTGGTGAGATATCCTGAAAGAGAATGAAGGAAAATTCCGGAAAGGCCAGCTGTAGATGATTATGGGTCTAATAAAATATTGATACTGTAAGTGAAATGTTGATGAGATAAGAACACATCAGCTCCTTAAATGTCAAGATTCATGGCTTCTCATTTTTTAAAGCAACACCTTCACTATTTTGAATTCCCAGAATGTTTTCCCAAAAACTCACTTTAGTTAGCTTCCTTTTGCAATCAAGAATATGGAAGCATCTTACTGAAGAAGTGTTTTGGCAGTGGGTAGAGCAAAGAGAACATTCTGGTTTTTGAACTTTACTGTAAGGTATTATTTATTATTCATTTTAAAAGGATTGCATTTTCTGCTTTCTTAAATTTAAAGAAAAGTCTTTTTGCTTGTTCTCAGTTTTGGTAATTTTGCCTCTAACATTTGATACATAATTTCTTTTTTTTTTTTTTAAGTATTTTGAGATTTTTTTTTTTTTAAAAGATTGGCATCTGAGCTAACATCTGTTGCTAATTTTTTTTTTTTCCTTCTTCTTCTCCCCAAAGCCCCCCAGTTTATAGTTGTATATTCTAGTTGTGAGTGCCTCTGGCTGTGCTATGTGGGACACCACCTCAGCATGGCCTTATGAGTGGTGCCATGTCTGTACCCGGGATCCGAACCAGAGAAACTCTCGGCTGCTGAAGCAGAGTGCACGAACTTAACTACTCGGCCACAGGGCCGGCCCCGTCATTTTCTTTTTAACTTTTACCATTTAGCTAGCTAGCCTCAAGTTTTTCCTCTATCTTTCGCTGGCCCTATTTGAGTAGATTTGGAATAGAATTCATAAGGCTGACTGTTTGATCTGGCCCCTTAGCCATATTGGGTCAGAACTGGTATAGGTAACTGAGATGGATGGGATTGTTTGCCCATGAAAGAACCCAAAAGCTCCTCTTGCCTCAGGTCACTTGGTCTAGAGCAGGGTTTCTCAATCGTGGCACTATTGACAATTTGGGCTATGTGATTCTTTGTTGTGGGAGGCTGTATTATGCATTGTGGGATGTTTAGCAGTATCCCTGGACTTTACTCACTAGATGCCAGTAGCAACCTGTCCCTTTGTTGCTCCTCAGTGTGACAACAAAAAATGTCTCTAGACATTGCTAAATGTCCCCTTGGGGGCAAAATTGTTCCGCGTTAAGAACCACTGGTCTAGAGAATCCTGAGGTGAGTAGATCTGTTTCAGGGCAGATATTGGGTTTTTATTCACTTTACTTGTTAGAAATCTGAACTCCCCCTCCTGTGGGCACAAGCCTCTAAAGCATCCCTAGAGTTAATCAGTTCCTACTAGAACCCTTGATGGGGAACTGGCTGGTTTAGGGGGTGGTTTGTCTTAGATGAGGTTCCCTGAAGAGGCATCCCAGAGCTTGAAGAGTAAATGAACTTGAAGGTGTTGGTGGGGTCCTGGTTGGAGGGATGGGAAAGAGAGAGAGGAGAATGTGAAGGCTTGGTGTGGGCTAGTGATCTTCCTTGCTCCTTATGCGTGCTTCCAGATCATTGTCTACCTCTCTTCCCTAAAATCTGTAGCTCCTTTGAGAATTGACTATAGGCTCTCAGACTTCATCACCTGTTTCCCCTCCTTTTTGTAGTTTTCTGCAGACTTCTGAGTCATTCTCCCTCATTCTTGTTTCGCTTGCTCTTTCTCTGCAGCACTACCTCTTTCAATATCCTGGCCTCTCATTTGACACAGCTCATCACAACCTTCTTGAAACATTTTATTTACTTGATTTTAGGTAACTGTGATCTCTTAGTTCTCCTAAAATCTCACAGTCTCCCTCCTGGATTCTCCTCATCTTCCTGACTTCCAAAATTTGCAGTGGCTCCTGGCCAGTCCTAATTCTTCTTTTCTGTCTCCATCTACAACCCTGGATGACCACACTCAGACTCAGAGTTTTAAATCCATCTAATGGCTGACATACATTTCTATAGTGTTTACTGTGTTCTAGGCATTATTTTAAGTGCTTTACAAATATAAACTCAGTTAATTCTCATAACAACCCTCTACATAGGTGCTTGTTCAAGGTTACACAACCAGTGATGAATATTTCTGAGTGTGGTCTACCAGTCATCTGCATCAGAAGTGCCCAGGGTGCTAGTTGAGTACCTACCTCATAGGGTTGGTATAGGGATTAAATGGAATAAACTATTCAAAGCACTTGGCACAGGACTTTATGAATAATAAGTACTCAGTTAGTGTTACTGTTCTTATCATTATTGTCCAAGATACATTGTTAACTGAAAAGGATAGATGCAGATATTAGGTATAGTTTGATTCCATTTTTTCAATTAAAAATAGATGCTGATATCAACCAAGGGTTCTCAAACTTTTTGGTCTCAGAACCCCTTTAAGATTGTTAAGCACCCCAAACTTTTGTTTGCGTGGGTTTATCTATTGTTGTTTACCATTTTTGAAACTAAAACTGAGAAATTTTTGAAATATTTATTTATTCATTTTAAAATAAGAATTGCAAATATATTACATGTTAACACAAATAACATTTTTATGAAAAATAACTATATTTTTCAAATGGAAAAATTTGTGAGAAGAGTGACATTGTCTTTTGACTTTTGCACATCTCTTTAGTGTACAGCTGAGTAGGAGACGATTGGAGACTGATATCTGCTTCTGCATTTCGTCTGTTGTGATATCACTCAGCATGTAGCCTGTGGCAACGCCCCTGTGTGTACTCACAAGAGAGTGCGAGTGAAAAGTCAAAAAACATATTATTGTTATGAAAATAGTTTTAACCCGAGGACCCTCTGAAAAGGTGTCAGGGACCCCCAGGGCTTCCTTGAGAGCCACTTACATAAGCATAAGAAAAAACCTTGAAATAGAAAGTTGTTAGCAGTAAAATTATAACTTTCTACTTTTTGAATTTATCTAATGTATTTATCTAATGTTAAATTATTATAATAAGCGTGTTATTCTTATTCTTTATAATGATAAAAATAAAATTTAAAAATAAATACTGAAACTACTTTTAAAAAAGCAAAATCATGAATGCAAAAGGGTGGAAAATGGGGTAGACACAGGGAAATGTGGATATCAAGGAAAAAATCCACCCACCTAAAATTTTAGCTTAAAACCAACCTGTGACTTATTACCAAGTGTATTCATTTCCTGGGGCTGCCGTAACAAAGTACCAGAAACTGGATGGTTTAAAAAGGGGGAATATATTCTCTCAGAGTTCTGGAGGTCAGAAGTCTGAAATCAACTTCAAATCAACTGATTTGATTTCAGAGGGAATGGGCAGGGCCATACCCCCTGTGAAGGCTCTGGAAAAGAATCTTTTCTTGCTGGTAGTCCTTGGCATTCCTTGACTTGTATGCACATCACTTCAGTCTCCCCCTCTGTCTTCACATGGCGTTCTCCTTGAGTATCCATGTCTCTGTGTCCAAATTTCCATCTTCTCATAAGAACACCATTCATATTGGATTTAGAATTGGATTTATGACCTCATCTTAACTTGATTACGTCTGCAAAAACCCTGTTTCCCAATAAAGTCACATTCCCAGGTACAGAGGGTTAGGACTTCAACATATCTTTTTGGGGGACACAGTTCAACCTGCAATATCAGGTCATATATAAAAGCAAATATAGATACTCTGTATTTAATTTCATTCTTTCTAAATGTCACTAACTATATCAGGTCAGCTGAAGACATGTTTTATATACCTTTGGTCGTGATAAACCTATTCTCAGCCTAGGGAGTAAAGATTATAACTGCTAACCATCCTTCTTGTGTTCTTAGTCACGACTCTTTATAAAAAATAATCAGAGGAAGCTATAGTTACCTCATCCCTGGGCTTGTATCCTTCCTGCATTTTCAGCATCTTCTCTAGGATTCCCAGTTGAGAACTGGAGGGTTTTCAGTTTTTATTGTCAAGTTACATAATGAGTATTACTATGAGCCAGACAGTCTGCTAAGAAGTTTACATATACCAACTCATTTCATTCACACACAACATGGGTGTCCTATTAAAGTACAAAAATAATTTGTAGTCATTGTAACAAGTCAAAGAATAAGAAAGTTATGTCTACAGTGCCATCTCACTGAGGTTGCCAACACTCCGAGTTCCATGTATGTCTTTCCACCCTCTTCTCTTTGCTCCTACAAATACAAACCTGATCATGTGAGGATTTTGAGCAAAGTTGATTTGTATCTTAACTAAGTTTCCATGCAAGAATTAAGGCTTCATGGGGATGCTCAATTTCTGAGCGTCTTCTGTGGGGGCTCCCTCACTAAAGAAAATGTACAAGTTTTGAGGTAATGTAATGCCATTTTCCTTGAATTCTTTTTTCACAATTATTTTATTCTTATTCCTAATTTTTATCTCAAATCACTTATTTGTGTGATCCCTTCAGTATAGAGAGATTAGGGCTAAATGAAGAGAGAGAGAGAGTTTGTGAGCTGGATTTTAAAAGCGTACAAAAGTATAATTGCAGTGCACTAGATTTGAGCTTCTTGAGTGCTGGTATGATGTTTGCTTTTCTTTTGTGTCCTTTCCAGCACACCGAACAGTAGTATCTTATAGACAGACACAGTCAATAAAATATTTGAAAAGGTGAATCAGAGCTGTGGCATACTAATTCCCAGATAGCACTTTGCATTTGTGACCCTTGATGCCCAGCTTCTTGTTGACTATGATGTCTCTATGTTACTGGTTTACTACTACTGATTTTCTACCTTCGTTAGAAATGATAACATTTATTTTTTAATTGATGTAAATTAAAATAAGTTCTATTGAGAAAATTATTGTAGATGTTCATTATGCATCCGTTTTAGGTCATTAGAGGTATCCTAGGATGTGAACAATTGACCTTTGGGCAGTAGTTTAATAGTGTTAATAGTAAGAGGATGCCCTTTAGGTGATTTGTGAAGAGAAGCACCTCTAATGAAGGCATTCTTTAGGAAATAGACACCTCTGGGACTAATCAAGGCCTTTGGAGCATTAAGGACTGTTGATTTGCATTTTTGCCTACTTATGTTTATGAGGAGAAATCTTCATGAAATCAGTGATTTGTAAAAGAGAGCTAGTTGCTCTTCCCAAATTGTTTTTAAAATTTATTTTAGGGAATATTCTGCAGGGGAAATTTTGTTCTTATTGCACAGGTAAAAAGATCTTTTTAGGAGGAAAATAAATGACTATTTTGGAGGGTAATTTCTATTCCTTTTTTTCTCTTTTTCCTCCTTTTCTTAATCTTCTAGTTTTGTTCCTTTCTTCTCTCTGCCTTTCCATTCCACAAGTCACATTATTTCCCACTTATCAACATTTACTTATTTTTCTTAAAATTGTCATGGATTATTATGGATAACTTGGTTGATGGTTTAATTTAGAAGATGTTAAATTGATTGTTGAAGGAAGTAAAGTACCATTATGGGGGATGGAAGGGTAGTATTTTAATACAGTCAGGCAACCAAGTGTCACTTGAATACAGTTGCTTTCAAGCTTTAGGATAACCAGATGTATCATTGAACTAAAGACAAAATATACAGTGAAATATGTTAATTCATAGTAAGTGTTCTTGAAGTGATTGTTGGCATGTTTCCAGATTCTGTTTTTGCTATACTTAGAAATAAAGAAAAAAATGAATCCTAAAAGCAAATGCAATAAAAATAATGACTCACTCATCTTTAAAATTCGACTTTATGTGAATCCTTGCTTTTTTTTTAAATCATGATTTGCCTGATGTGTTGTTTAAGTTGACTGACTTAGTAAATTATTGGCAATTAGTGACTTATGTAGAAAGGAAAAGCTTAATTAATAAGAGCAAATAATGGATTTATTAATTATTGATTTAACTTATTGCATCAGTAGTAATGAAGCACAGTTTTATCAGCATTGTACTCTGTATTCATTATATAAAGTGAAGAGCAGGTATTAAATAATCTCTGATGTGGATGAGAGTTTTAGCTAGAAATAGCGTTGCTTTATTTACCATTAGGTATTGTCACGTACATGAAAGTCTTATGTGTGGCATAGTAAATACACGACTGATAACCTGAACTGTCGCTATCAGGATTTTCGTTCGTGGACCCACATTTTTCAATGTGGTGAGTGGTATCCACTGATGAACAGAGCCTTCAGTGTATGGGCTGGACCATGAGCAGTTCCAGACAGATGCCTGTCGTTTGGGAGATTGGCTTAGCTTCCCTCCTCCAAACTCCTGTTCTTGACTTCCTTTCCCAGGCATGCTGTGGAAAAATGATAAAGTAGAGCAGGATAAGGAGGATTAGGAAAGCCAGTGGGCAGAGTGTGGAGGCCATGGAAGTCACAATTTTGATAGGATGATCAGGTACATGTGATGTAGAAGGTGACATTTTACCAAAGGCCTTGAAGCAGGTGTGTGCGTGGTGTGCTCAAGTAATAGCAAAAGAGTCCCAGGTGGATGGAACAGAGTAATCCCAGGGGAGTGAAGGGGAAGCGAGGGTTGTTGGTACAGATCACTCAGGGTTTGTGGACCATAGTAAGGGCTTCAGCTTTTACCCTGGGTGAAATGTGGAGCCTTGAAAGGCTTTGGGCAGAGGAGTGACATGTCCAGTCTTAATTTTTACAGGCTGCTGTGTGGCAAGGGAGAAGAAAGGAGGTCAAGCAAAATTCTTTTATATTAATCTTGGTGAAAGACACTAGTGGCTCAGGCCAGAGTGGTAGCAGAGGAGGTGGTGAGAAGAGGTCAGATTCTAGATATATTTTGAAAGTGGGACCAAGAGAATTTGCTAATCAACCAATGTACAGTGTGAAAAAAAGGGAGAAGTCAAGGATGGTTCTAAGGATTTTTTTTTTTTGAGGAAGATTAGCCCTGAGCTCACTACTGCCAATCCTCCTCTTTTTTGCTGAGGAAGGCTGGCCCTGAGCTAACATCCATGCCCATCTTGCTCTACTTTATACGTGAGATGCCTACCACAGCATGGCTTTTGCCAAGCAGTGCCATGTCTGGGATCCGAACCCACGAACCCTGGGCTGCCGAGAAGCAGAACGTGTGAACTTAACCACTGTGCCCCCAGGCTGGGCCCAGGATTATTTTTTTTATTGAATTCATAATAGTTTACAACATTGTGAGATTTCAGTTGTACGTTATTACTTGTCCGTCACCATATAAGTGCTTCCCTGCACTGCCTGTTCCCACCCCCGGCCCCCTTCCCCTGGTAACCACTGAACTGTTCTCTTTGTTCTAAGGATTTTGCCTTGGAAGGAGAGGAGTTCCTATCAGTTAAGATGTGGAAACCTGCATGTGGAACAGGTTTTTTGGGAAAGGTTAGGAGTTCAGTTTTGAACATGCTATATTTGAGAGAGCAGATAATCATTTTTATCGTAAATAGTGGCTTTCTTGATTGTTTTGTGGGCCATAACAAATTTTTGCTTTGTTGAGGTGAGGAAACCATTAATTAGAGGAAAAATAATGGGACTTCTGGGTTTGATGGAGTCTCTTTTAAAATGTAGATGGTGAGGAACTCCCATTATAGGACAACTCATTTTTAAAATCCTGTGAAGATAGAACCTAATTGATTTCAGAGAAACCAAGACCATAACAGTCTTGCAAAATATATAATGCAGTGGCTTGTATGTGTTTAATTTGCATGTCTATAGATTTTTCTCTTTTTCTTACCAGTTTTACTCAACATTACTTTTCAGGCTGTTCAGTTTTGCTCTGTGTACCTCTAGTATGTAGTTTGCAGTTTCTAACTGCAGAATCGTATTCCGTATTATGCTCTATTCTATTTTACTTAACCTTTCACTAGTAAGGACGCCCAGGTTGCTTCCAACTTCCCATTAGCCCAGCAGTGCTGCAATGAATATCCTTCTAGGCATGTGAGGAGCTTCCACTAGGGTGTATTTCCAGGAGTGGGATTGCTGGATATTTGGGCATGTGAGTGAGTGATTTCAGTATGTCCTGCCAGCACACACTCCAGGATGGCTGCCTATGAATGTCTAATGCTCATCAGCAATACATGACTGTACCCGTGTATCTCAGAACTAGGCTGTTTTAAGCACTGTATGTATGTTATATGTATTTCAAATTTATTGAATGTAGCTTTTTATAATGCTATTTCATAATTTAAAAAAATACTCTGTCTAGTTTTTTTTCTCCCTTTTCATTTTGTATTGTTTGCCTCTTTTTACTTCTGTTTTCCCTGATTAGTCTTGACAAAAGTATGTCTATTTTATTAATCTTTTAAAAGAACTAGGATGTTGTTTTGATTATTTTCTCAACTTTTTCATCTTTATTCTAGCTTTTTCTGCCTATATTTGTACTATTTTGTTTCTCCTCCTCCTCCTCCTTCTCCCCATCCTCCATCCTCTGTATTTGTGGACTTTTTACCAGTTTCTCAATTTGAACAGTAAGCTCCATTTGATTCTAATTATTTCTTTATTCACTTATATTTTCATTTTCTCCCATATAGTATGTTTTTGCCACCTTGTCATTGATTTATAATTTTTTTTACATTATGCGTAAAGAACATAGATCATATGATATTGATTTGGACAGAGGCTTCCTCTGAGGCCTAGTATGTGGTCAATTTTCACAAATGTTTTATCTGTTTGAAAGGAGTATGTTCCCTGTTGGTTATAAAATTCTATATGTATTTACTAGCTTGAGCTTACTAATCATGTTATTTGAATCTTCTATATCTTAGCTTATTTTGTCTGCTTGGTCTATCAGTTTCTAAGAGGGATATGATAGAATATTTACTTCTAATTGATTATTTACCTGCTTTTTTCTGTGTTCGGTTAATTGTTGCTTTATATATTTTGAGGCTGTATTGTTAAATGCATTCATGTTGATGGTTATTCTGTCTTGCTGACATATCATTAAGAGTATATAATGCCCCTCATTTGTCTCTTATATTTTTCTGCCTTGATTTTCTTTTTAAATTGTATTAAGATGGTCTATTCTAGCTTATTTCGGTTTGTATTTGCCTGATAGATGTATTTCCAAATTTTATAATCAAGCTTTCTGTAACTTTTTGTAACTTTGTTTTTCTGTAACCATTTGGATTTGTAAAATTTTTGCTGAATATTGTCCTTATTCAGATTTGAGAGTTTTGTACTTTTGTATTTTTCCCATTTATGTTTATTGTCATTATTATTCTGTTTAGGGTCATTTTTCCTGTCTTTCATATTTTGTATCTTTGTACTTTTCCCTTTTCCTTTCTTCTCTTCCATTGAATAGATCTGCTGGTTCAACATTTAAAAATTCTATTTTATTCTTCTTATGGTCACTACTTACTAAGATCCATACTTATATTTATTTTTCTCAATTAGTTATTAAGCTTATCAATATCTGTATTTTCTTCCCAAATGATAGAGTTAACTTAGCACGTTCCTGCCCCGACTCTAGACTCACACAGCAACCGTGGAAATTTGTAAGCAGCTTTTCCTTCTCTGAGATGTACAGGGATCACTGATGTCTGAGTCTCTGGCTGGGCTGCTTCTGTGACCAGGAGCCAGTGAAGGTGCTGACTTTTAGGGGGAACAGAGAGATAATCACTGGAAACAGACATATCAGCTGACCTGCATCAGAAGGAAAGAGAAACCATAAAGCAGGAAAAGCCAGCAATGCATGTGATGACCAGGGAGGCCAATGAGTTGGGTCTCTTGGGTTTCCTCTTTTAATAATCAATGCAAAAGCATTGAATATATCTTCTTCTAGGACAGTCATCTATCCTGCTTGTTAAGAGCAGATTCCCTGATAGACTTCCCTGTTCTCTATGGACTGGGGACACTACCTTTGTGACTCAAGACTCCACTGGTGCACAAGATACCTTTCTCAGACCTGAGTCTCATTGAGCCCTCTAAATACAAGCTTAGTCTCTAGTAGAGCATCTTGCTCTACTCTCCCATCAGAAAAATTTTTACTGCTTAGGTAGAGTAGATGTAGTTACCACCCCTTTTCCTGCTCTCAAGCACCTTTGACTCCTCTCTTTGCTTCACCTTCCACATTCAGTTAACGTGTAAAAGTCCTGTTGACTCTACTGCCAAAATGTGTACACGGTCTGTTCACCTCTTTTCAACTGCACTGCTGTGATCCTCATTCAGGTCACCATTTTCTTTCATCTGACCTATGCAGTTGGTCTCCAGGCTTGCAGTGTTGCCCTTCTAGAGTCCCTTCTGCAGAAAGTAACCAAGTAACTTTTTAAAACTCATAGCTTGTCACCTTCCTGCTTAAAAAACTTCAATGATTTATCATTGCATTTAGAATAATATGCAAACCCTTTACAAGGCCTGCGAGACCCTACATGATCTGCTCACTCTTTACTCTTACAAACTCACGTCATGCTAGTATTTTTCTCACTCACCAGGCTGTAGCCACATTAGGCTTGTTTTTGAGTGTGCCAGGCTTGCTTTTTCCTTCCTTAGGGCTTTTGCACAGATACTTCTCTTTGCATGGAATACTCTGCTCCAGATCTTCATGTGGCTGGCTCTTTGTCATTTAAGCTCAGCTAAAATATCATCTTTGAAAGGCTTCCCATGACACCCAGCTGAAGGAGCACTATGCACAAATACTCACACAAACACACACACACACGCACACACACACTATGGTTCTCAGTCATATTACTGTCTTCTTTTTTATTGCCCTTTGCCTTTGAAAGTATTTCACTTATTTGTTTGTTTCCTTTTTACTGTCTTTATCCCCCACCTCCACTAGAAAGTAAACTCCACAGGGGTAGGAACTTCATCTTGTTCCCTGGCACACGATAGCTACTCCATTAATTGTCATTGAATGGATGGATGGAGGAATGGGATGCCTGGGTGGGGAGTAGACAAGAGCACTTCCCATCCACATCCTATCAAATGCAAAAATAAGAGGACTTAACTAAAAACTTACGAGTGCCACATTAAAAGCTCTTTTCCACCCTGCGTAAATCTTCTGTCTCTTTAGTGAGCACTTGTCTGATTATAGGTTAGGCAGTCATTTCATTTCCGTTAAACTCAGAGGGATGAAAAGGGTTGTTCAACCCAACTGTTCTATAGTGAGGTGTTTACTTACGTTTGGTTACTGCTCATCAACCCACTCCCGCTCTCTGTCTCTGCCGGCTCCAAATTTGGAGACTCTCTGGGGCTCTTCTCAGAACAGCTGCAGCTTCCTCAGCTTCTTCTGCTGTGGTTTAATATTAAGTCCCATTTGCAGTTTGTCTTGGAGATATTTGTTAAGATCTCTTGTTCAGCGACTCTCCCAGCCATTCCTCCCACCCCCTTTGTTGTTTTCATCACAGGTATAAATTTGCCTCCTTTTGTACTACTTTCCTGTCATTTCAGTAGGTTTGTGGTAGGGAGAGGAGGTAGATGTGTTTGTTCAGTCTTCCATCTCAATTTCTAAGTCCTTTCCTGAATTCTTTTACTACAATGATGTGGGAAGCATAAAGGCTTCTCGAGTAGATGCAGAGTTTATGTGTTAATAAATAACTCTGTCTGGCACACTCATGCATCCCTGATTTCAAGCAAGGAAATTTATTTAGACCCTTCTCTAAAGAATAAGAGTTCATTTTATGCTGCTGCATCTGAGCATATGTCCCTTTCAGAAAGAGAGAAATGTCACTCCTGTCTTGTATAGTTTCTTTTCTCAATCTTGCCTTCTATCCTTCAGTAATGGAGATACACTCACATTCAAATGCTCTGGGTTTAATTTAATGGGTCCTGGTAGGACAGCCCCAAGTGGATTCTAGGTCCAATTTGAGAGATTTAAGACGTAGAATTGAGAGAAGTTGGAAACTGATTGGATAAATTTGTTTTTGTTTTTGTTGTTACTTTCAGGGCATTGGATATTCTGTGTGAGAGAGAACAAGAAAGAGAAGTTATAGATGACTTCTGGATTTCTTGCTTGGAAAACTGGGGAGACAATGTTGCCATCTTGGGGATTCAGATTGTAGTATAAGTAGCTGGTTTTGGGGGGATGGGAGGATAGGGAGGAATTATTTCAATTTTAGGTATGCTACTTTTGCAGTAACTGTGGGTCATCCGAATGGAAATATCTAGTAGGTGGTGGGATATACAGACCTTGAGCTCAGGAGAGAGACCTAGACTGGAGGAAGTTCTGGGAATGGTCAGCGTAGAATATGACTAAAGTCATGAACAAGGATGAGCTTGGGAGGAGGTGGGCTAGGAGTATAAAGGGAGTGGTGGAATGGAAATACTAGAGGTTTACTAGGCAGTATCAGCCCAGCAGAGGTTGGAGATAGTTGTATTTTAGTTGTTCCTCCAAACCTCACAGTTGTGTCCTTTAGCCTGAATGTTGGGGCAGAATTGATAGACATCTGGGTTGAGTGGAGGTCAGGTGTTGCTTTGTGAATGAAATAGACAAGGAGTCAGGAACTTGAGGGATTGTCAAGGAAGTGGTAAGGTGATGAGCCATGGGCTCTAGTCTGGAAAGGGGAGGGAAGGAAGGAAAGTAACAAGGGATGATGGATTTGGTCTTTTCTAAAAACAGGTGTGTGTTGAGTGTCTACAAGATGCCAGCCCCAGTTCTAGGCACTAACTACATAGTGGACAACAAGACAGCCAATAATTATGGCTGTAATGGAACAGTTATAATGGAGAGAAGGGACACTGATGATAAAGACAGTTACAGATTATGGTAAGTGCTACAAAGGAACTAAAAAGGCTGCCCTGGTAGAGGATAACTGGAGAGGGACCAATTTAGATAACTGCTCGGGGAAGGTGTTCCCTGGAGGTAACCTTGCTGAGACCTGAGGGGTGAGAGCCAGCCATGTGAAGATCTGGGGGAAGACATTACAGAGGGAGAGCTAATGCAGAGACTCTGAGACTGGAAGGAGTTTGGCAGGAATGAAAAGGAGGCCAGGGTGAGTGAAGGGAAGGTGGGAATGAGATGGATTTGAAAACGCTGACAGGAGCTGGGTCATTCAGGGCTTTGCAGGAAAAAGTAAGGTGTTTAGATTTCGCTGTAAGTACAGTGGGAAGCCATTAAAGTATGTAAAACAGAGGGAGGATTTGATCTTACTAATGTTTTTATAAGATTACTGGGTACATTGTTGAGAATGGATGGCGAAAATGGAAGCAAGGAGTCCATGTAAACAGTTATAATAGTAGTTCAGGCAAGAGCTGCTGAGGGTTTGGGATTGGGGGTGGCAGTGGAGAAGTGAATGGATTTGAGATGTACTTGGACATAGAATCAACAGGATTTGACCACTGGCAAATCCTATTGGCTCTACCTTTAAAATATATACATATTTAGAACCCTACCACTTCCTCCTATGTCCACAGCCATCTCCTTGATATAAACCATCATTATCTCATACTTGGATTATAATGGCATTCCAACTGGTCTTTCTGCCTCGGTGCTTGTCCCCTTGCATCTACTCTTCACAGAGCAGCTAGAACGAACCATTTAAAACATAGGTTTGACCCCGTCATTCTTTGCCTTAGAACCTTCCACTGGTCTCTCATCGAACTCAGAATTTAAACTGTAAAAGTGGCCTACAAGGCTCTATATAATCTCACCTTCATTTCTGCTTTGTGTTCACTGTGCTCCAGTCACACTGACTTTTTGCTGTTTGTTGAACATCCCAGACTCACTCCCACCTCAAGATCTTTACTTGCTGGAAGCCTTCCCTGGAATACTCCTCTTCCAGATGCTCTCATGACTTACTCCCTCACCTGCTTCAGTTTCTGCTTAAATGTTGCCTTTGCAGTCCCACCTTCCCTCTCCTGCCTTCACTGTCTGCTCTATTTAAGATTGCATCTGCCTGCATTCCTTAACCCCCTTCCCTGCTTTATTTATTCTCCTTAGAACTGAGCACTACCTGACAGTCTCTCTATATATTTACTTGCTTATTTTCTGTCTCTCTTCACTAGAATGTCATTTTCAGAAAAGCAAGAATTTTTTTAGCTGTTTACTACTATATCCCAGTAGAACAGTGCCTGGCACATAGTAGCTTATCAATAACCAGTTGAAAGATGAATTACTGAATGGATTGGATGTGGAAAGAAAGAAATTGTATAATCAAGGAAAACCTACTAGTCCACAGGTTTTTGGCCTGAGCAGCCTCATGATGGTCATGCCATTTATGGAAAAGAGGGTGATTAGGAGACGAACTGATTTTCAGGATGAAGCAAGGATTCTGTTTTGACCATGTTAAGTTTGAGATGCCTATTTTACCTCCAGGTGGAGATTTCTGGAAGGCAATTGGATGTGTGCCTGGAACTCAGGGGTGAGGAGTTTGGGAGTTATCAACATATGTGTAGGATTTAAAGCCATGGTATGAGTGAGATCATGTATGTAGAGATGTAGATAGAGAAGGAAGAAAGTTAAGGAGTGAGCCCCAGTGGTCTCCAACATTGACAGGCTGGGTAGAGGAGAGCCATCCAGTGGCTTCTGCGAAGGAGCATGTGGAAAGGTGGGAGGAAAACCAAGAGAGTGTGATATCATAGAAGCTAAAAGAAGAAAAAAAGAGTAATGAGAGTGGCCTGAGAAAGATAAGGACAAAAAAGTTAGTGGACAGGATAAGGCACTGGTGGTCTTGTTGAAATTGAAGACATTTAGTGTGAGTAATGGTGTAAGATAGCTGGAGATCGGTACAGTATGGTCAGAGAGTTGCGTATTTTAGATGGAGCACATCTAGATGCCAGGGTCTGGAGTTTGGCTATGACCTTGAGTTACTTAATTGCAGTGGAGGGACAGTCTTTTCTTTGAGACAGTAAAACAGTTGAAGTCTAGGATATTAGATGAGATGTTTACGTGGACTGTAATCATCCACACTGAAGGTAGGACTTGAGGTAAGAATCTGGAGCCAGGTTCCAAAATCTTCAGTGTATGGGAGTCTGTTTCCTGGTAGAAAACATGATCAAAGGATGGTGGTAGGTGCTGGAGCATTATGGCATGAGCTTCAGAGGAGCAGGAACTGCTGCCTAAGGGCTGAGTGGTAATAGTCTAGATGTGCTTTGGGGAACTAGAAGCCAGCACTACAACCTGCCTGGTAGACACAGGTTTTGGAGGGGAAGTTAACAGCTGCAACAGAATCAGTGAACTCAGACTTGTGTTCTGTAAATAGCTTATGGATGTTTTGGGGAATTTGTATATCATGGACTCAGGTTCCAAGAGGGTCGAGCAGAAAGACTTGGGGAGGAAAGAGAACACTGGAAGGTAAAGTGATTATAGTGCAGTGTAGGGATGAATGTCAGAGGTTGAAGTACTGACCTGCATGTTGCTATAAAAGAATCTTTCATGATAGTTGACTTTCAGCGTGAGCCTGTTGTGAGATGCTTGCCAGGGTGAGTGTTAACTATGCCCCAGATAACCAAATGAGTTAATCTCTTGAATAGAGTTATGTACCATTACCCATGTGAATGTGGAACAGTGTCTGCCAAACACAGTTATTGTGGTTTTGGAATAAAAAGTCTTTTCTGACAGTAATTCTTGGCTGGTATGTTGAGCTGCTCATTGAGGCCACTCCTGGAACAGGAGAGCAATGCCATGTCATCACAGAGGGAAGGATGCTTATTGTCTTGTTTTCCTTTACTAGGCCTGCTTCCAAGCCATTTGAAATATGCATCAAATTGTTCAGATTTGTTCATGATCTCTGGGCTAGGGCACAGCCCTATTTGAAGCTGTTCAAGCTAATAAAGAAAATGTTTTACTCAAAGTGTTACCTGTCAGTTTTAAGGAGACTATAAATCATTCTTTTCCCCAAGACAGGATGAGTCTTCTCATCCTGACTTCTTCCCTGTCCTCTTCCCCAACTTCCCCCTTGGGGCTCTTGAAACTGCAATTCCCCAGAGAGTATAAAGTGGGAAAACTTTACACAGATAATAACATAGATAAAATAATGGTGCAATGAGACCCTTGCCTTTGGAAAGAAAAATTCTTAGGCGTCTCGAGGTGAGGTAAAGGATTGTCACTGACGAGCGGAGAGGTTGAAGAAGAGATTCTTTGAAGTTTCCTAAGTTCTGACTGGAGTTGTGCTTGTTTTATCTTTGATTGAGGAACAAATGGAAGAGCAAGTTTTAAACTGAAAATGTTTTTGTTAGGATCAGTAGAAATGCAAAGCTTGTCTCGTTCACTAGAAATTTTTAAGAAAAATTTCCCTTTCTGGAATGAAGTGAGCATAATTTTGACAAGAAAAGTAGATAATTATTGAAGTAAGCTTCCAGCCTTCTGAGTCTTTGGGCAACACCAAGCTGTCATTGGGTGATTCACCATCATGCCCACAACCGTCACTCCTCTCGTCAGTTCTCAGTGGTGTATTTACATCGTGTGCTCAGTTCAATGAAGAACTGTTTAACTGGTGATTTACCTGACTGTCCATGCGGGTCATGTATTGATCATGTTAGATCAATGATCTTTTCAAGATGTGGCTTACTATTTTCCTGTAGATTAGCTCTGAAAATGACATTTTCTTATTAATGTGCGTTTAAGCCTCTCAGGACTGCATTTTACAGCGGTCTGTGTAAATGGAACTCTCATGGGCCTCTGAGGACTCTGGTAAACAATTCATTCTTTCCTTTCATGGCCCTTAGTGTCAGTAAAATTCACTGACAAAATAATAACCATGCAAAACAGAATGTCTTTTCTATTTTCTGTTTATGCCTTTATTTGAAACTGTAATTAAATAATGTCAAACTTGCAACTATAACAAAATAGTATCTGCTGTTTGAATATAATCCAGGCCAAATTCTATACACTTTAATTAGGCCAGGCTTGCATTGACCTCAGTAGGAATCTGGCTGAGGATCTCTTTTAATTACCTCTGCTTTAAAATATGTAAGAATTTTCACGTCGCTTTTCTCACTCAAGGAGCATTGCATGGATAGCTAAACTAATAAAATGTTTAAGTAGATACAAATCAGACTTGAAAGTTTAAACTGTTGTTTTCATCCTGTAAGTCAGCTGAGAAAAAGCATACAGACTGTAGTTCTAAATTATGTCCGTAGAGTATTTCAAATCCAGTGAATTAACTCTCCTTTTTTTTCTTATTTGAGCTCATAAATGTTAACCTCAGAAGTGCCTCAAATTCTTCCATTGAAATAAACTTGAACTGACAATAGCCAGATGATGTAAAATTGAAACTGAAATTTTATCCTTGGCCCATCCCATGTTCTTCCCCATAGGTATTAGAGGAATTATAGGAGAGTTAGTATTTTCATTGTATATGAGCTGTAATATTTGGGCAAAACAGGGCATATAAATTTCTTACTGCCAGGAGAAAGCAATTACCAGCATGGAGGAGATAGTTGGCAATAAATAAACAGAACTATGCTAGATAGTGGACGAGTTTAAAGATTTATTTAGAATGACTTAGCTTATAGAGAACAGGCCTTTATATTTATCCTATATGCCTTCATTCAAGTTTCTTAATAGAAAGGCTAATTATGTCACCAAGCCATGTTTTTTATATTTTAAAATAAATTGGGATATGCTATGTTGTACAACTAAAACCAAAAAGGAATCTAATCTCACAAAGCAAAATAAATAGCACTTTGAAAATGCAGTATTCCTCTCCTGACATTATGTAAGAACAATGGCTAGAGTTTTTCAAGCCCCTATATTGTGTCTGGGTGTGCTGTGAACCAGCTGTTACCTTTGTCTTGTAGATGAGAGAAATCAGCTCACCTGGTGCTAAGAAACTCCAGTGTCCCAGGATGGGAACCCAGATCTATCTGATTCCTAAGGCAGTGGTGCTCTTGACTTCTATCGTGTGCCACCTCTCCCATGATGCACTCTTTCTAGGAGCCCCACTGCCATGTCCAATGCCTTCTCTTTTATTTTGAAACAATGTGTCATGGGAATCTTTGTGGTTCTGGAAAGGAAACAAGAAGGAATTTTATGACAGAAGAATTTTCTTATTAGATAGTCTTGTCTAAGCCTAACCCCAACCCCAACCCCAACCCTGATGCTAAGACTTGGGAAGGAACTTACCTTATAGTCAGTTTAACTCTGAAGCATCCTTCAAGAGGAAATAATAATTCTTATAATTCCCCATACCACATCAGTCAGTGAAACTACTCTCTGCAACTCAGAGGAGAATTAAGTGAAACTCTAAGCTGTGGTTCATCTGAGATTAGCAATTATTATCTTGATTTCATTATAGAATCCAAGTGCTGTGTATTAGAATTAGTATATTAGAATTGAGGAAATTCTCTAAATGTTTTTTAGCCAGACATTGACCTTTTTTTAGACTCTAGCAATACTTTAAGGAGGTACAAAGTCAAACCCACAACGGGAAGAAATATTTTTGCCTTGAAAGGCAATTAGAAAATAGGAAAACGGGCTGGCCTGGTGGCACAGCAGTTACGTTTGCACACTCCACTTTGGCAGCCCAGGGTTCGCTGGTTTGGATCCTGGGTGTGGACCTATGCACCACTTATCAAGCCATAATGTGGCATGTGTCCCACGTATAAAGTAGAGGCAGATAGGCATCGATGGTAGCTCAGGACCAATCTTCCTCAGCAAAAAAAAAAAAAAAAAGGATTGGTGGCTGATGTAGCTCAGGGCTAATCTTCCTCAAAAAAAAAAAAGAAAGAAAAGAAAATAGGAAAACAAATCAAAGTCCTAAGTGATGAAAATTGAACTCTTCATGACTTGAGGAATTACAACTAACAGACTTCCTTTGATTGAGGAAGCAACTTTAAAAATACGAAGGAAAAAAAAGAATAATAATATTAAAAAGACCATACTACCCCAAACTAATTATAAATAATAATAAATAGTAATAGATTAATAATTAAAAATTTTTGTCATCTTTGTTCACCTTCTTTTCTGAATAGAAATAAAACTAAAGCTATAGACCCCACGTGAACACCACTCACACCATTCACCTTCTCTGAGGCACTAGCAAGTTTGTTTTTTCAGTTTGCTTTCGTACATTTCCATAATATATACCCATAAACGACATGAGGAATTGTTTTGTGTGCATTTACAAATTAAATTAAATGGTATATTCTACAGCATATTTCTCTACAGAGTGTTTCTTCACTCAAAACTGCTTGATATTTGTCTACATTAAGATTTATTAAGTTTAACTCATTCCTTTTGCCTGCTGAATAGCATTTGCCATACGAGTATTCCCCATTTGATCTACCCATTCCACTCTTTCTGAGAGTGCTCCCCATCCTGTGTGAATGTCCCAGTGTGTGACACCTCGGAAACTTGTGTGAATGGTCTCTAGGGAACGGAGCTGGAAGAGGAAGTATTGCGTTGTAGGGCAGACCTTTTTTCATTTTACTATGGTCTGCCAAACCAGCTGTGTGTGAGAGATGTTACATTTTTCAGGTGTAATATCACCATGAAACTCTTTATATGAAGACCTTTTGTTTTTTTAAATTTATTCCTGTTAACCAGGGGTTGGCAGACTAAGGCTTGCGGGCCGTATCTGGTTTCCTGTCTGTTTTTGTGAGTAAAGTTTTATTGGAACATAGCCTAAGTCATTCATTTATGTACTGTCCACAGCTACTTTCATACTACAGTGTCAGAGTTGAGTAATTGCAACAGAGGCCATATGGCTAACAAAGCCCAAAATATTTACTCTCTGGCTCTTTAAAGAAAAAATTTGCTGACCCTTGTAATAAGAATATTGCCTGTTATGATTCTGTTTAATTCTTTTTCGTTCTGCTTTTTAAATTATCTGATATTCAGCCACATAAATAAACAAGATGATTTCAGAATGTGATAGAAGCAGTGGGAAATGGTGATGTGAGTGCGGTGAAGACGTAGATAGGGTGGTAGAGTCTGAGAAGATGCCATGTGAGCTGAGACCCAGGAGATGAGGGAACCTAGGCTCAGCGGGGTTAAGTAAATTGTGCAAAGTCACCCAGGTAGTAAGTGGTAGAGGTAGGATTTAAACTCAGGACTAACTCCAAATCGAGGGCTCTTTCCTCTGTAATACAGCTGTCTTCATATATTCATGTAAACACAATACAACACAGGTTCGTAAGTGTTGTAGCAGAGAAGCATAAGCAGAATGGATTTGTTCTCCTGGACTTGGCAGACCAGAGACGGGGGTTCTGATGTGTTGAAATTTGGAATGATTACTGATGACTGGGTTTGAATCATAGTCCCAGCACTAGCTTTGGCTGAATCACTTAAATTTGCAGCTTCATTGTTATTTGGTGGAGCAGTGGTGGGAGGGAGCTGGTCTGTAAACTGAGGAGGGTGTTTGGATGATCTCCATGGGCTCTTCTGGCTCTCACTTTCCATGAGGCTGTGACTTTAGGAGGTGGCATTTGATCTGGGCTGTGGAGTGTGGGGTGATTTTGACAGGCTGCCTTGTAAATGAAGGGAAAAGGTATTCCAGGTGGTGAGAACAGTTTGAGCAGAAACACAGTGGCTAGTAACTGTAGAAAGAATTCTGGGAATGGTATATAATAGTCTGGTCTGACAAGGCTAGAGTTTAATCCTGTAGAAGACAGGAGAGGCAAGACACGTCTGGCACTGAGCTGAGAGAGGGCCTGAGAGTTAGGCTTAGTTGCTGGAAAGTTTTTCCCTGAAATTACAGGATTTGAAAGGTCCTGGGTCTTTTCTTGAGCATCCCTGTTCAGCAACCAACCTCTCCATATGAACAGTTCCAGTGATGGAGACTTCTCTAGACCATTTAATCCATTTTCAGACAGCTGTAAGTGTAGGAAAATTCTTCCATACATTGAATCAAATCTTATGGGTTCTAGCTATATCTTTTCCAAAATGTAGATAATAGAAAGTCATTGGAAGATTTTAAAGGGTAGAGGAACATGTTCAGGGATATGTAACCCAAGGAACTGAAGTAGGCCTGTTGCAGCACACATATAATATGTACCCCAAGGAAGAGAACTTTAAAGAGCCTTTGAAACGCATGCATTCATGAAGTATGTATTGAGCACCTGTGATGAGTCAGAGAGTGACCAAGAATCTATCGATAGGACAGAGTTCCTGCCCTCACACTCTTCCCAGGCCCTTGGGGAGGATGGACCAGTAGACCATTCTGACAAGTGCTCTGAGAGTTCAGGGCAGGAGTACTTAACCTGGCAGAAGGAGGATAAGAGACCGGGAGTCAAAGGGCAGATAAGAGTTCCTGGAAGTTGAGGAGCTGGCCAGATTGCCCAAGGAGGCATAAGGGAGAATACTTCAGGGAGGGGGACCATGGAGCTAGAAACACAAGTGAATGTGGCCTATTTAAGGGACTGAAAGCTGTTCTATGGCGGGAGCATGGTGTGTGTAGTGCAGTGGCTAGAAATGATGCTGGCACAGTAGACAGGGACTGGTCATGAGGGGCTGTGTTTGCCATCCTAAGGATTTTATATCCAGAATTTGATGAGAAGTCAATATTCTTAAAAATAGTTTTTTCTACTCCATTTATAGAATGTACATATACTCCTTTTAAAAATATTAGAACATATAGAAAATACAAAGGAAGAAATAAAAATCACTTTTAATCTCACTAACCGGAAATAACCACTGTTAAAACCTTTTGGTATATTTCTAACCAACTGTGTTTTCTGTGCATAGATACAGAAGAAAAGCTTATTGTAAAATATAGTTTGTATCCTGCTTTTTCTAATGTAACATTATGTGTCAGCATTTCCCAGGCCATGCCATTAAAAATTATTTCAGAATTTGACTACCAGTGACTACTTAGAATATCCCAAAAGATGACTGTATTTTATACTTAACTGCCTCATAATGGGTTAAAATTTAAGTTGCTTGCAATTTTCACCATTATAAGTAATGTTGTGATAAACAGTCTTGTTTGTGAATTTGTATTCACTTTTGCCTATTTCCTTGAGATAGATCCAGCAATGTCAGTGGTTGCCTTTTAAGCAGGAGTATGATGGACTCAAGTGTATGTATTTGAAAAGCCATTAAGACTGCAGCGTGAAAGGTGGATTGGAAAGAGGTGATCCAGAGGGAAGCAGAACAAAGATGTTATTTGAGCAATATAGACCAAGTATGAGGGCATAAGCTAAACTACTGGCCATAAGGTCAGAGAAGAGAGGAAACAGTAATGATTGTTAAGGTGTTTACTTGTTTGTTCTTTATTTGTTTGTTTGCATAACAGAGCTTCCTGCAAACTTGATGAAAGCTATGGGCACTTTTATATGTTAGTAATTCAGGGGTTTGGGGACCTCTCAGTTGGCTGCCGTGGGTAGGATGAAGAGGGTAACAGGAGTTAATGGTTCTTTTCTCTGAGATAGGAAATACTAAGGGGGAAGAACAGATTTGAAGGGTTGGCTTGGGGGTGGGAAATTTATGAGCCCAGGATTAGGTGTATTAGATAAAATTGTTAAGGAGATAGTTTATGAATTGATCTAATACCCTAGGAGAGAGGTCAGAGCAGGGTGTGAGGATGTGGGAGCCATCCTCACAAAGATCCACCAGTGGTACCGAGACCTTGGACATGAAAGTTGCCTTAGAGATCAGAGTGTTTATGAGAAGAGCCATTGGGATGGAACTGAGGAGACTGCTTACTCCTAAGTAGGAGACAAGGGGGAAACTAGAGAAGGAGCTAGGAGAGAAGTATGAAGAAAACCAGAAGATAATGGTGCTGAAGAAGCCAAGAGAGACAAGAGTTTCAAGGAGAAAGTCATCAAACTGTCAAATGTTGCAGAGGTCAAGCAAGAAAAGGACTGGAGGGTATCCATGGGAACAATTTAAGTCACCTGAAATGTGGAATGAGCAGATTCAGAGGAATTGTGGGGCTGGAAGCCAGATTGTAGCTGTGTGGTGAGGAGTAACAGGAGCCAAGGGAGTAGAGTGTTGATGGCTTTTTCTAAGATAGCTTGTTGTGAAGGGCTGGAGAGGGCAAGACGATATCTGGAGTATGATGGGGCCCAGGGAGGTTCACTTTTTCTTCTTGTTTATATTAAACAAGGAGAGCTAAATTTCCACATTGTCATATGACTTTGATTACCTCTCTAACATTTGCTGTTTGCCATGTTTAAAATCCTTTTGTTGGTGATTATGTTTTTGGACACGGTATACTCTGTCCAAGCTTCCAATGTAAGCACTGCTGCCCAAACTCCTAGCATCTTACTTCAATTCTGTTTAAACAAGACAAGACCCCTGTGTTTGCACACATAATCTCATTGAATTTTAATAAGACTCCCCTCTCAGTTTTTAAGCTTCAGCATACTACTATTTAGTATTGCAGTTTTAAAATTACAGAATATGGCTTGTGTCCTTAAGTTTGACCTTTACCTGAAGAATTGGTCAAAAATGGTAAATGTTTAAATGTTACAGTTTAGAGAATGTCTTTATTGTGTTGCCAAATGCTGAATGACAGAGAGCTTTAATTCTAACAAGCTCTAATTAGAAAGAGAAAAAAAAATCAAAGGGTGATGTCAACCAGAATCAAAGTGAACCAGAACAAGAAATGCTTTTATTGGTTACAGAACATCAACAATTTGTAGTATAGTCTTATTCACTTCCTTTACTAGCAATGAAAATACTGCAGGCTGTCTCTAGGGGGTTCGGTCTTATTAAACACATAATCATTTTGATAGGTGTTTTTCATTGGTAATATGATGCTCTTTGGGGCTGCAGAAAATTATTTATTTTTAGAGATATGCTAAATGATTCTTGGCTTTAAAAAACAAAACAATATGGCAAATGTTTCTAATGTAGGAAGAAGTGGATAGTCAATGCTGTGTGTCCACTGGTTTCTTGCTTAATGGTGAATTAGCCTGTTTTTGAGTATTAAATTAGTCTATTTTTGAGTAGTATTTCTCTCAGCACAATTGCTTTAAAGATGTTGACATCAAAAGAAGAGTTCTCACTTTTTTAGAGGTCATTATATTATAATGCAAAACAGTTATCCATGTAGGAAATTAAATAGAGGATGTTTACATCAATAGATATACACACAATACATATACACATATACGTGTATACACGTGAATATATGTGAGATTTTGCTTATACATGTATACACCTATATATCCATGAATGTGTGGGTATATGTGTGCATATGTATATGTATGTATGTACATAAGATTTTGCTTTCTAAAGAACCTGGTTATCTTTCAGATGAGGTTTACCCTTCTCTAAAATGAGATTTTGCTCTGAAATTCTTGGTCCTTTCTTCTTTTCTTTGCTTTCCAGGGAACTTCAATATTATATCTTTTAATTCCCTTTGAATCTGTCTTCCTCCTCATCCTGTCTAGAACCTTTAGGCCCTTCCTTTAATAATTCTTTCCCCATGCTAGTCAACTCTCTTGCCCCTTGACTTTTCATTGAATCTAATTCAATCTTCTCAGGCTCAACCTAATCATTTGACATCTTTGCTACTGCACCTGGGCTGCCGAGCACTATTTGCTAAAACTTGACAACCATGCCACTTGCAGCCTCCGTGAATTCGTAGTCTCCAATTTGTTAGGTCCTCAAGATGGCCTTAGCAGTCCTTGATAGTTTCCCTAACCAGTTTTCACCTTTGTGGCTATTCTACAACTTTCACTCCCATCTTCAAACTTCCTCCCTGCCACCTATT
Organism: Equus quagga; assembly: GCF_021613505.1. Taxonomy (NCBI): domain Eukaryota; kingdom Metazoa; phylum Chordata; class Mammalia; order Perissodactyla; family Equidae; genus Equus; species Equus quagga. The sequence goes on from NC_060274.1 coordinate 99,020,494, forward strand.
CCCTCAGTTGCAAAAAATGATCTTGACTCTTGTTTTACTAAGACCGCCAGGGAGGAATTCCTGAACATCCACTTCCTTTCCACCACTTTCTATCTACCTACAAACTTTCGAAGCCCCTATCACCTTCTAGTTATTTTCCTACTTTTTCTCCTTAACTTTGTCACCAGGCTGCTCAGAATAGTAGTCCCTACTTGTTTACCCTTCTATTCTCTGGCGTCCATTCAAACTGCTCTTGATGAAGTTCAACTGTTAACACAAATGAGAGAGTTTCCAACCTTTATCGTATTTGGCCTTTATGGCATTTTAACGTTATTGAACATTACGTCTAAGCATCTTCCTCGGTTTTTATGAACCACCTCTTTTTTGGATTTTCTCCCACCTTAGCTTCTCACAAATTCAAAGTTGCCATTTTTTCAAAATAGTAGGAAAAAATTTAAGCATTTAATGCTTTACAAAATAATAATAGGTGTGAATGCTTATAATTCAGTATTAACTATACTCTTGAAAATTATATTATACTTTCATATTACATAAATGTTGCAATTCAGTGTTAGTTATACTTTTAGAAAAATAAGAAATATGTACTAATTGTTTCTTGGTTTCTTCTTTCCTAGTTAATGAAGGAGTTCCCCTTGCTGAGCATGTTCAACATCCATGAAAATCTTTTAGAAGCCCTTCTGGAACTACAAGCATATGCTGATGTTCAGGCAGTCTTAGCAAAGTATGATGGTAAGTCCTTGGGTATTTTTATCTACTTGAGTATTCCTCTCTTCTTGATGTATTTCAATCATTAGATTGGAAGGATCATTTCAAATAGCACAGCAGTTTGATAACTATCCTCTTACAGAATTTTCACCTACAGTTTTGTGATGGCATTTTATAGAATCTCATAATTTCATGGTTAGTAGGGGCCAGAAATGTCAAGTGGCCTGTGCTGCATTTTTCTCTTTTCCACCCAACAAGGTACCCTCACCCTCTCCCTGTCAACAAGAGTTACACATGCTCTGCATTATTACTTCTGTGGTCAGGAATCATTCAGAACCTCTGCAGGCAGCACATAGCCTGTAGGGACCGTGCTGACTGTTCGAGCCACTGCTGTGACCCTACATTGGTTGACTGTGACCATTAACTGTTGGTTGTGTTGATCCTTTGAAACAATATAGAACAGCTAGTAGCCCTTGCTACACCTCTTGTAACAGCTCAGTAAATATTTGAAGATAAAATCATGCCCCTTTCATCTCAGGTCTTCTCCTCATTAGCAGGATATTCTCATTTCTTTACATGAGGGACTTTGAAGTCCGTTTGCCATTCTGGTTACTCACCCATGAGCTTATTCTATTTTACCTGTACTTAATAAACCAGAGAAATAAACTGACATCCTAGAGATTTGAAAACACTTCTACTCATATTGCCATTATCTGTGAATTCACTATTTGACTAATTGTACAAAAATTATCCACATCAGTGCATGCCATGACCTAGCTACTGGAATCTCTGCAGAACGGCATACTCTTCTGCCTTACTTTATTAATTCTCTCCCCAAAATAAACATGTTTGTTTGTAAAATGAATGTTAGGGAGTGATTACTTATATTACATTTTTTACTTTATAAAATATTCATTCTTTAGTAAGCATCTTTAGTGCATTTAAAGAATTATTCATTTCGGGAATTTCCAGGAATTCATCAGACATATAGAGGAAACTATACTATCTGGGTGTGATTTTTGACCCACAATTCTTCCTAAGGAATCTTTGAAATAGGTTGGCGTTGTTACCCCCTACAGTTAGGGGAAGTGAGGCATTGTGAGACTGTTTTTTTTTATTTTGTTGTTAATTCTTGCTCAAATTGATGGAAACTAAAAGCTTTCAGCCAGTGATGGCATCACTTGGCTTGTGCAAACATGAGCACCCTATGTGACAAGATATATGCTACCTAGTATGGAACTGATTTTAGAAAGAGAGAAAAGTATTTGTAGTTCACTTTATAGTAAACAAAATAAGAACTATTTGGCTTTCATGTCAGCTGACTTTTGTTTTCTGTTTATATGTTAGAATCTCACTGTTTGGCTGACTTTGGGAGTCTAAGTCATGAGGCTACCTCATAAGCAAAATGCTCATACATTGAGGGTCTTTTGGTACCAAAGGAACCCAGTACCATGCACATGGGTTCAGGTGGCCATGCACTTTTCCAAATGCCACCCTGTAGCCATTAATGCCATAGCAAGCTTCTAATGTTTTCATCCCCAGTGCTGAACTGTACCCAACCTGATACATCAAGGCTTAAGAAAAAGGATTAACCAATAGAGCTTTTGGGATCTCAAGTCCCATAAGTCTCCTGTCATGAATATCTCATTCATTACAGAAATAATCAGCTTTGTATAAGACTGATTGTAAAATAAAGAAATGAACGAATTTTGGAGCTTTCCGCCATCTCAGTCTATCCCATTGCATAGCCTCTGTTCCATAACAACTGAAAGTTGATTTATTAGATTCTGATAACATATGTTTGCATTATTTGTTACAATAGTCTGTCCCACCCTCCACTAAAACTTGGCTTGCACTTTGCAAATTCCTTTGTTGCAAATGAATAAACTCACCATACCAAGGCCCTTGTGTTGAGCTTTGTTTATGTTGTACACTTGGCAACAGAGATGATGTTCTTATTCATTATTCATGGAAAAAGAACCTCACTAGAGGCAGGACACATGCTGTTGCTGAGATGCCTCGTTAGGGGTTTCAAGTTCAGCATTTGTCAATAGACTGCAGATGACCTAGCCCCAACTGAATTTTGGAGGGTGTTTTGGTGCAGACTTGGCTCAGGCCTGTGTCATTTACAGTAGAAATATAATGAAGTGGCTGCTGAAGTTACTGTTCTTGAGGAGTGAGCTGCAACCACTCAAGACCATTAAAAAGGCCTGCCCCTTGTTCCTCACTCCATACTATAAAATGGACTCTTTCGAGTTCATCCCTGCTGCTTTTTCCTGGAGACACAAAGGACCTCGACCGAGTTGTTGCCCTGTTATCTGGCCCTGTGTGAGGAAGTGGGTGCTTTAGAGGACTTGGAGTACAGACAGCAATTAGGGGCACCCAATTCTTCACCCTGATTCAGATGTCATCATTCTGATCCATGAGATGCTGGAGACAGCACTTTGAATCCCAGCCTCTCTATCCGTCTCTGTAGGGCCACACCCAAAGCAGCCAGGATTATGTTATCTTTGCAAATTGGAATGCTCTGGTTGGGTTGCTGTTTCTTGGATGGTTTGTGGGTACAGCAGTCCTTCTTTATTACATTTGCTAGGTGGCTGAATTTTTTAAGTAGTATGTTGGGGAGTGACACAATAGGATTAGTGCTGCTTTCCTGACCTTTGCAGAAAGGATTTAGAAACGTGGCAAGGCAAAGGGGAAAAAAACAACATGTTCTAAGGAAAGGAGAAAGGCAACATGTATTCCCTTTGCCTCATTCTTCTTTTTCTTCACCATTTTTTTGGGGGGGCTTTGAGTCTTTTTTAAAGTGACATTCACAAACGTCTTTTACAGTGAGGTACCCTGGATCCCTAGTAGGATTACCAGTTAATTGGTCATACCTCCTTATCATCTTCAGTCTAATTTTGATTTTGCCCTTAAGATAACTTCTCATGTTAGATTATTCTAGCCATTAACCTAAATTGCTGTCTTACTCTATTCAGGAGTTTTTATCCTTTTTTCCAATTTGTTAACCAAATTATGGGTAGGCAGTTTTTATCCAGGAAGTTGGTCCTTGTTTTGGAGTGTCCTTCATGAATTGACAAAAATAACAGCAACAGTAACAGCTAGTGTTTATTGAGTTCTTATAATGTGTCAGGGTCAGTCATGTTTCTAAGCCCTATGTGGTTGAACTCATTTATTCTCACCATAAGCATGTGAGGTAGGTAGTGTTATTTGCCCTGTTTTACAGCTGTGGTAACTGGTGCAGAGAGATGTTAAGTAACTTGCTCAAATAAAGAGCCTAAGATACCAAAGTAAAGCCTTGAAGATGTTGTGAGAGCAAAGAGAGAAACTGAGAACAGTCCTTGTTCAATAAGATGTGAATTCTATGAGGAAATGAGAGCCGGGATAAAAACTAAAGTGGTCTGACTCCAGGCCCATGGTCTTAACCATCACACTTCCACTGTTTCTGCTGTTGGCAGTATTTTTTAATTGTTGTCACTGGCACCATTCTTGTTGTTATTATTAGCTACAGTTTATTGAGAAGCTACCATGTGCCAAAGAAGTTATACACATTACCTGTAACCCTCACGATAACCTTGCAGGGAGGTAGTTATTCCATTTTAGCAGAGGCAGAAACTGAGGCTTGTGAGTTTAAGTAACTTTCAAGACCACATTCTTTGAAAACTGAAGAACGAGGATTCAAACCCAGGTCTGCTTGGCTCTGAAAGCGCATGTGTTTTTCATAAACGTAAGCCTTGCTGAAGTGACTTACTCTGCCTCCCTCTCTCCTATTACAAAGGCATGAAGTAGGCGGGCTGGAGCCGTGGTGCAGAATTTCAATGATGCCAAATTGTGTTTTAAGATTCCTTTTTAATCATTCCTTGAGAACTGGGTATATCTGTATTTGCTTATCTTTCTGAAACTGTCTTCCAAATAGAGTTTTCCATTTTCAATCAACTTGTGCCTGATTTCTTTAGTCACAAAGGGGATTTAATGCATGGTATTCATTTACTTTGAGATTTATCATCTCTCTTCTTCAGTCATACATTAGCTATAAAGACAGAAATCTTTTTAAGATCATTAAGTCATCAGAACCTTCTTTTAGAAGCCATTACTTAAGTTGTTACAAGCTTTGGATTGCCTTTCAAAGAAATTTATAGGCCACCTAGGTTGAAAACTTAAGTCTAAAAGATTAAAGTGGTAATGTGGAAAAGAATTCATACGTTTTTTTATTCATTATCGTTTGCACATTTCAATTTTAGAAGGATCTCATAGAGCAAGTGAATGTGAGTGTGAGTGCTACAAGGCACCCTTGGGAACGCCTAGTTCTGTCTGTCTGTAGTCAGTGATCCCTGGGGACACCAAAGGCAGTCAAGGATAATGGTGAAGAGTCCTAGCCCTGGTGCCAGCCTGCTGAGATCAAGCCCAGCTCTGCCTTTCACTAACTGAGTGAACTTCAGCAAATTACTTAACCTGCTAAGCCTTTGTTTCTTTCTCTTGAAATGGGATTGAGGCTTAGAAAGGCTATGTAACTTGCCCAGGATCACACAGTTGGGAATTTGTTGTGAGGATTAAAGTAGTTAATCCATGTTAAGTGTTTAGAGCAGTGTAAGGTACACAGTAAGAGTTCAGTAACTGTTAGCTGTTATAAAGAGCCAAGATTACCACTCCTGAACTTCACCACTGTTCTCAGTTAATTTTGTTCAAATAGAAAGCTATATATAAAAATGTCAATTAAAATGAGAGAATAAGAGCCCAGTCTTGTGCCCCTCTCCCCAAAGACAGTGTTATGGCCTGTTATTAAAATTAATTATGGCTCTAATAGGACATATGTACAAATATTTGATAAGAATGGAAATGCTTAATTTTATCTATAAATAATTCTTAAACTTTTGGAAAGCTGAGGAAAAAAATGCCAGGGATTTTCACTCCTGATTAAAAGACAAATTATTTCAGCCTTGGGGCAATTTGCACCAATGGAAATACAAATCCAAGCTCTTTTGGATATTTACTCCATTGGATCATTTGTTGATTGCCCTAAATTTGGGGGCAGAAACTTCCCTGTGAGCGATAGCTGGTCTTTTTTATAGTCACAAATGCTATATAAATGCAACAACTATATCAAGACCATTTTTACTGATGCCATCCAGCCCATCCTAAATTAGCATTATTATCTGCCATCTGGTAATGTGCAGAGGGTATACTTTTAAGAACTGGACATGTTATTAACATTGGGGGCAATACTTTCATCTTAGTAGATTGAAAACAGAAGTTCTAAAGAAAGCATTAGGGAATTACTCTATGCTGAGACTATTCAGAGAATAAGCTTTTTGCTGATATTGTTTTGCAGAGTCAGCACATAGTTATAAGTAGAAATTTCGTAAACCTTGTTCATTGCCCAAGGCCTTATAACTAGCACAAGTTACTCAACTATCCTCACAGTTCCTTTGAAATGCTCACTGCGTACCCTCTCTTTTGGGTAGGCTCTTTTCCATTTACTTTTGAGGACTAGGCAAGAATAAGAGGGATTTGAGATACCAGGAGGATAAGTGAATAAAATCTGTATTCAGGTTGTCAGTGTCAGCTGTTCAGACCTCCAAAACAGTGTTTTCAGTTAAGTATATAGATGTGAGTTTTGATGCCACAGGCAAAAGTCGCTTTTGAAACAAATCTACTACAAAATTAGGCTGCATTTGAGAAAGAAGGTTTGAATGCAGTCACTCCCTAGCGGCAGACTCCAAGCCTAGTCCAGCTCCTTTCCCTGGCTGGCTCTTATGGAAAAGATCAAGGATATCAAGCAGATATTAAAAAGAATCCTTGTGTAAAAGATGGGTAAATGAATCACATTGCCGCTTCAAAGAAGAAAATAATTATTAACACTGATGTCGTGGGTTATGGCTTCAGACCAGTAAGCACAAGTCACTGAGAAAGGATGGCCCTGTATAGCTTTGCACTGGGTGCCCTGCTGACTTGGAAACCAAGAGGTAGATCTGTCAGGAGGACTAGGCCTTTGAGGTTACAAAATGATTGACTGTTATACTATACATGCAATGAGCAGGAGTTCTGATAATAGATGTTATTTCAATAAAGACAGTATGCATAAGAAGCTTCTACTGTCTCTGATGATGGAAGACATTTTATGAATGCATACATCTGTAATTCACATAGTTGGCACATGAACAAACCCACTAAATTTATGGCTTTAGTAGTCCTTATTGCCAAGTTATCATAATTTACCAAGGTGACATCCCTCCCCAGCCACCATTACCATCACGTAAACTGCCGTGTTTGGCTCCAGGGCGCCAGCCTCAGAAGGGCCCTCTGACACAGACTTTCTGGGGTAATCCAATCCAAAAGTTGCAAATAACATCTGGTGTTTGGCTTTGTAGCATAAAATGAATTTTCCTGGGTGTAGTTGAATCTGTGTTGCCTGCCCCTCCCCCGGCTCCAAATTACTAAGGTCATGTAGTATTTCCCTATTGAATCATTGAACTCCCAGGTGGCACATCTTTTTGAGATTCTGGTAAATCAATCCTTTTTATTTCTTCAGTGAAGTTTTCCCCTTTGGTTGAAAGGGGACCTTGGAGTGGCTTTTTGAAGGTGGGACAAAAAGACTTCACGCTGTCTAGAACTAAAAAATAAAATCCAAGGACAAGTCTACATTTCTGTTGTTTTCTTTGCTTCATATCATAAACAGGAGTAAACAGAAATTTTATTGAAGACAGCCACATGGAGGACAGCATCACATAATGGGACAGTAATAATACATCACAGTTCACAAACAGGTTAGGAAGGAGAAATGTTTGTTTGATTGTTTTTAGTTTTTGTTTGTTTGTTTGATCAGTTTGTGGCTCCAAAAGCATCTGTCAAGGCCACATATGTTGGATTAATACACACTTCAAGTATATCAACTTGTTCCCTGACGAAGGAAAGGGACACTTGATACTCCATCCTCTTAAATGATTACAGAGTAATTACGTTAATTTTTTTCAAATTCAGCAAGGATCTATCAAACCCTTATGTTGAAGAAACTAACTTTTAGGTGCTTCCAGATTCAGAGATGAATATGATCTATTCTGTATTGCCGAGAAGCTTTCAGTCTAGTGGAGAAAGATGTTAAAAACAACAAAAACAAAAACCAACCTATAGTAAGTCAAGCCGGGATGAATCAGTGCTCAGTGAATCTATTTGAAACATGTTGTGGGAAGTGCAGAGAAAGAAACCCTTTGAGAGCAAGCCCTGTGTCCTCCTCTTCTCCACACTCATGTGCTAGTTAGACATTCATAACATCTGTGGTGAATGAGTGACTTGTTAGATGGAGATGCTCCATGACAGTGTCCTCCTTGTGAGGCTCTCTGGCACTTATCTGCTGGTGCTACACTTGAAAACAGGTTTTAGAATTATAGATATGAAATTGACCCTCAATTGACCTATCTCATACTTAGGAAGAGTAACGATCCTTTTTTAATTACGTCTTGATTGTTAATATTGTAGATGAACAAGAGGAAATTAGGTAAAAAAGATGATCACTGAAAAGATTGTTCTGTCTAAAGTTTTGCCCCATGGTTTTCTGAAACACCTCAAATGGAGAGTTTTACTCATAATTACATGAATCTCTCCCAAGATTATTACATTGAATTTCAAACTTGCTATTATGAGCCATTTATGACTTTTGAAAACTTAAGAGTCATTCTCCCTGAGATGACCTTTTCTTTCAGCAGCATCATTCTCATAAAGGGTCCTTGGGAGCCAAAAGAGGTGTGGTTTGCCTTCCTTGCTTCTGGCCGAAAATTCTTCTTTTCTTCAACCTTGTTTCAGCTTTTACTCCTGCTTTCTTGCTGCCCTACTTTTTCATTCCACTGCTGTTTCAGATAGACATCTAGATTTAGAGCACCAGTACAATTTCATACATTCTACTAGAATGTGTACAGCATGTTGAGAAATAACAAGTTTCTGACTCCCTCTTCAAACACCCATCAACACTGGTCACTTTTGGCTCCCAGAGGCTATATTATATATAAATGTTTGCATATTGAAGGAAGCTAATATCAAGTGATTTCAGATGTTAATACATTAACTTAGGATTTCATTCAGCAAACACTGACCACCAACTATGTTTTCAGATATTGTTTTGTGTTGTGGGTACAAAGTGATGAAGAAACACAGCTTTTACTACTAAAGCACACCATGTAAGTAGGAGAGGGATATAAGAGAACAGACAATTACTGTAAAGTGTAAAGACGGCGATAGAGTTTAACCCAAGATGGAAGAGACGCTTCACCCAGGAGGAGTAAGGGTAGCCTTCTTGGTGGAGATGGGGTCTGAGCTGAGCCAGACAGTGAAGGTGCGGGAGGCAAAGAGAGAAAATGGAAAGATTCAGGGGCAGGATTGACATGGCTTATGTGGAGAACTCCAAGTATCCCCCAGAGCAAAGGGATGGAGGAGAGCTGCAGCAAAGGGTCAAGATGCATTGGGTGAGTGAGGTAGGGACCAGACCTGGACGAGTTTTGGATCTAGGTTAGATTTTATTCTACAGGCCATGGAGAGACCTGGAGGCAATTTCAGCAGAGGAAGGGCTTCAGTCTGACCACAAAGTGGAGAGAGTGGCACAATGGATTAATACTCTGCCCTGTTCTGATTTGAAGTAGTTGACAGATAAACACACAGTGTGAAAGCACTAAGACATGAAGGAGAGGAGTGCCACTCTAGAGGACTGGTGAGGTGACTTCAGACACTGTGAAGCTGCAGAATGCTATCCTTTAGGGAGATATTTGCTTGGCTTTCCAACCACTAAGTACAAAAGAGTAGAGTTTGGTTTTTCTTTAAACAACAAAAGGGAATCCCAGTGTAGAAACTTTTTTATTTCCCAGGTGATTAAAACTTCCTATTTTAAACTATGCCACTTAATTTCATTCACTCTCCTGTGATGTCTTAACTACAGAAAATTGAGGTTTGTGTATACCCAGCATAACTCTTAGATAATCTGTCTTTAAGGGGAATGTAACTGAGACATGGGTTAAAAGCCTGGCAGGATTCATGTAATCCATCAACAGCTATCTACTTCTGCTGAGTCATAACAATGACACGAGAAGAAAAAACATAGAATGTGGGGAACAGGTAGAATGCCCACCTAGTCTTTAAAGGTTGTGTATTTGGGGACCGTGGAGTAGATGATGTGAATGCCTGCGTGTATAGATCTACAAGTCTCATTTGCTAAAAGCAAAGCATCTGATAAACTCTTGCCTTGCTGACACTTTAATTACTACTAAAGTAGACAAACCCTGGGAGTAATTAATACCCTGGATTTCATTCTTATCAAAAGGGAAGACCTTTAAGAGAAGGAGACCATGTTATCTTGTGGCTCATAATAGTAAAAGAAGGGAACATTAGGCATAGACATATTCCCTGAATCTAAAAACAAATAAAAAGCCAAAGCTACACCCTTTTTCAATTCAAAGGAAAGATAAATGTAAACCCATAAATGGAGATTCAATAAATAACTTTGTGCTGACACTGTTTGGCATAGGAAATACAGAGGATTTTTTTTTTTTTAAGTGGAAAAGGGTTCAAGAAGGATGGGAGATTCCAAAAGATGAAATTATAGTTATTCCCAATGGAAAAAAATGTAAAGGAAAAACAAATGATTAAAGTATGTGAAAAGATCAGAATGACAAATAGCTAAATAGATACATAAAAGTGAGATAGAAACCTGTAAGCAGGTGTTGGCTAAACTCTAGAGGAAGCAAAAGTCTCAAGACTTTAATTGTGAAGCTATTTTCCCAGGAAAATGATGAAGAAAGTATAAGAAAATGAAAATAAAGGCAAGTAGCACTTGGGCAGTATGGGATGGTAACAAGGCTGTGGTATTACAACACCTGTTCGGTCACTAATTAGTTAGACAACTCTTAAGTATATCATTTAGATTCTCTGGACCTGTATTTCTTCATCTGTAAATAAAAGATTTTTGAGGGATGACCTTCACAGTCATGTGCTGTTGTCCAATTCTTTGATCTATCTTGTAGTACTATGATTTGGAGAAGAAAGTAATACGTTAATAATTTGATAAAAACATACAGCTGTTCATTCCTGTTTTCTGTTTCCCCTCAATACTTTTGATTATTTTTTCTTTAGAATTTCAGCAAATAAATCAATCCCAACAAAATTCGAAAAGAGATGATTATGTGGTTTATGAACACTTAGGAAAGAAAGAGATGATTGAAGATCCAACATGGATTTACTGAGAAAGTTGTGCCTAATAAAAATAGGTGAGGTAGTGGACGTGAAAATATTTGTAATCTATACAATAGTATTTAAATGTTTCCGATTAATTTAAATGGCCATTTTTCTTCATATTTCTGAATTAGAAAAATGCCATAGAAGTATTTATGTCTTTATTTAAATAAAATGTTTGATAATATTTTGAATGCTATCTTTTTAGGTAACATGGAGAAATGTGGTCATAATACCTTTTATACCATTAATAAATGGTATAATTTAATGATATAAATGGTATAATGCCCATTATAACCATTAGTAAATGTTTGCACATATATCATTGCAGGCTGTTGCAAATTTAGGGTCATCTATAGAATACCATTTCTGGATTCTCTCTTTGGTATTGCCACCCTCAGTATTTTTTTAAGTTAGGCCTTGTAGACAACAAAGCACAGTTAAAAATCATAATGCTCTGGGGAGCTCATATTTGTTCTAACTAAGTGATATTGGTATATTTCTTAACCATTCTGTGTTTCACTTTTCCCATCTATAAAACAGGGCTAATAGTAGGTGCTATCTCATAGGGTTGCTCTGAGGATGAAATGGGATAATGTGTAAGTGATTAACATCAGTGCCTGGCACTTACTTAATAAGCCCTTAAATGTTAGCAGTAATTTTGATGATGACAATGGTTGTATGGGGAGAAAGGTATGTGTATGAATTGTATGAAGCAAAGCTGTGGGTGGGAGACGGAGTCAGCACAGTGACCGATAGGTTGGAATGATACTCTGAAACCATTAAGATTTAGTGGTTTAGATTTCATTTTAAGATTTAAAATTTAATAGAGACAAAAGTGAAATCCTGCTTATAGGTTCAAAAATTTTTATGGCTTAAGTAAAAGAAGACCTGTTTTTGGCTGAAATCAGTTTGAATAGGATCTGGGGATTTTGTTGACCACAGGATCATAGAAACAGAGTAGGGGTTCCAGATGCTCAGCAGCAGGGCTGTCCAAGCTGGTTTTCAGAGAGGTGTAGTGGCCGTAGTGCCTGAGACTGCACATTTTCCCTGGGCTCCCCCCTGGTCAGGTTTCAGGGACTTAGAGGATTATTTTCATTTCTAATTCTCATATTTTGAAATCACCCATGGCTTCATAACAAAAATAAGTGAGAAATTCTGAAGATTATGTCCATTGAGGACCTAGAAGTATTTATTCTAGAAAAGGTTAGATTTAGAGGAGGTATTGAACCATCTTAATACTTGAAAGGCTAATAAGAAATAATCAGATTCTATTTTCTCTTTTTACTAGGCAAAACTAGTAAGTAATTTTTAGATAAGCATGCGTAGAGGGAATGGAGGGGTCAGAATGATAAAAGGCGAGTAAAATGTTATATAAGTTAGATTGAAGTAAGAGAAGACAGCTTCAGATGGCACAGGATTGAAGGTTTGGTTTTTAAAAAATCTTATTTTATTGAGGTATAAATTACATATAGTAACGTGCACAAGTCCTAAGTGTAGAGCTGGATGACTTTTCACTTATGTATACACCTATGTGATCACCACCCAGGATGCTAGAACTTTCCACCATCTCAGAAGATTGCTCATATCCACTTCCACCATTGACTGCCCTCCAACCCAGAAGTAACTATTTTTCTGACCTCTATCACCACATATTATTTTGCAAACTGCATACAACCACTTTGGAGCACTGTTTACCAGTTTAAATATATATCTATCTTCTGATTCAGTTATTTATATATATAATTCCAATTATATATCGAAGAGAAATGAGTTTATTTTTTTAGAAAAAGCTTACCCAAGAATGGCCACAACAGCTTTATTCATAATAAGCCCAAACTGGAAACAATCCAAATAGCATTAGCAAGAAAATAAACATATTGTGTTATAACCACACAAGAAATACTACTCAGCAATAAAAAAGAATGAAGTATTGATAGATGTTACAACATGGATGAATCTCAGAAACATCATGCTGAGTGAAAGAAGCCACACACAAAGGAGCACATCCTGTATGATTCCAATTGTATGAAGTTCAAGATTGTAGATTTTAATGAAAGACTTTTATGATAATTTGATTTTACATGCCTAAGATGCTTGGAGAAAGTTCTTCCCCTTTCAGAAAAGGACCTGTATGAAACACAAGATGGCAAAGAGGGGGACAGAAAATTAAACTAACACCAGCAGTTCATCTTTGCTTAAGTGAGAAATGTTTATTTAGCATTCCTTGTTTCTGCAATGAGTAATGGAATTATGTGATGTCTCATTATTTCCTTTCCTTTTGTTTGCTTCATGATTCTAATTCTTAAGAGGGCTTTCCGGGAATAATGGTAGCTACATGCCACTTACAAAAGACAGAAAGGCACTGCATTGAGTCTGTTCATACAAAATCAGACTTAGAATGATTTTAAGATCCTTTTCCTCAAAATAAAACTTCTGAATAAATTACAAGCAATATTGGAAAGCAGCTAATTTGTTATTTCCTGCTCCAAACTTCTGATACGACCATTTTCATCACTACTGTTTGCCACTCTATTCCCCTTATCATTTTTATCCATTTCCCTAGTGATGAAAGCATAAAATCACAGTAGGTAGACAAAACTACAGAGATAAAGAACAGATTAGTGGTCACCAGGGGACAGGTGTGGGTGAGGAGGGTACAAATAAAGGGAAGCACGTGAGAGTTCCTTTGGACAGTTGTGTATTTTGATGGTGGTGGTGGTTACCTGAGTCTGGCCATGGGATAAAATTGCATAGAACTACACACACAACAAATGCATGCAAAAAATGGTGAAACCTGAACAAAGTCTCTAATTGACTTAATAGCACTGTACCAATGTCAATTTCTTGGTTTTTGATATTTTACTACAGTTATGTAAGGTGTCGCCATTGGGGGAAGCTGAGGGAAGCATTCACAGATCTCTGTGTACTATTTTCACAGCTTCCTGTGAGCCTGTAATTATTTCAAAATAGTAAATTTCAAAAATATAATAGGTAACGACAACCAAGTCTCAGCCTTGTTTTTTTTTTTTTTCAAGAAATAGGTAGTGTTCATGGGGCAAGCAACCCATAATAATTATCTTTCTCATAAAGGTAATGTATATGGATTTTTCTGAAAATTGAGCCAAAACATGCAGTTCCTACCTGTGATTTAGATGTTTGGCAGTTATTAGAATGAAATATAGTTAATGAGAGTGCCCTGCAAAAGGAACACCCTAACTTTTGTAAAGGTATGTAAGTACATCTGATAGATCTGCCAGCTGGCAGCACTTTGTATAAGTTCTACCTTTATCTGTTTGTGCTGTCTGTGTCTGGCTCTACCAATGTATTTGCCCATGAACTTGCTTCAGACAATTTGTAGAAGTCTTCCATTTAGCATCATTGTTATCTTTGAAAAATTCACTTATTACATGTAAATCACAGATAAACAAAGATAAGAAATAAAAGAAATAAAGATAAGTAGAAACTAAAATAAAATAAAGATAAGAAGTAGAAAAAAATTGTCTATATCCTACGCTGTTGATATTTGGTATATATAATTTCCAGTCTATTTATCTCTGTGCACATAAACGCTTTTTAAAAAAATATGAAATCATAATTTCTGTAAACTTGTTTTACTTATCGATGTGTGCACAACAATGCAACATTTCACCAGGTCATTAAATACTTTGCCACTGCGTGATTTAATAACTGCATAGGATTGCACCCTGTGGATGTACAACAGCTTAACCAATCTCCTATAATTGGACATTTAGGCTGTTTTCAGTTTTCCACCATTAGAAACAATGTCGTGATCAACATCCTTAAGGCTAAATCTTCATGCACAGTCATGATTATTTCCCTTAGGAAAAACTCTCAGAAGTGGCATTGCTGGTAGGCAAAATGTTAAAGCTTTTGATTTATATTGCCAAAGATAAGAATCATTTTAAAAAATATGTTGTAAACAAAAACCTTATTTGAACAAGATGCTTTACCTGAAGGGAAATTTAGGATCAGTTTCTTTAGAGTGATTCATCCCATTACCAAATAGATGTATTACTTTGACAGAATTAAAAGAAAAAATTGAAAATATCTAAATAAACAAGTTGCGCAGGAATTTTTTGCTATTTTTATTTTTGTTAAACAATGAAAGCAAAGTAATTTACTGGAGTGAAAAGATAAATAGAATGAACACACCACTAGTAGGGAATGGGGTATTTACATTTCTCCCTTTCCCCACTTGATATTGGTTAAAATATATTTTCGGTTTTTTATTTTTTAAGCATTATGACTGTGCACATCTACCACCGTCTTTACACACAATGAAGGAGTAGAGGTAAAATTTTTTAAATGGGGCAAGTGTACTATAGTAGTCGTAATGTTGCAGAATTCTGTTGCATCTTTCTAGTTGTGAATGTCCTGTCTGTGGGTGTGAGAGGGCCTGGGTCTGGGTTAAGGATCACCCTTGATTAGACATCTCTAGTACTCTGCTGGAACACATCAATTGTACCTTTTCCGCATTTCCAATTCAGTAAATGTGTCCGCTTGTTTGATTTGGTAACCATCAAAACACGGTCTAATCTTTCTCATTGAGAAGTTGAATCCTTAACAACAGATTTTCTTTAGTTTATGAAGTGAGGCTCCATCTTGCACTGCCACCTTCAAATAATTATGACCATTGTTTCTAGCCTCAACTCCTTTCTAGGACTTTTCATTGGTCCCTTCTTAATAGAGAGGTGCTGGGTTGACAGTGAAGGAACACCTTTTATTTAAAAGGTCTGTACTTTAAAAAAAGGTCTGACCTTTTAGGTAGAATGTATTATCTGCAGTTTTTTATTATGTTCCAATAACAATTAATGAGTGGATCCTAGTAAACAAGATATTTGATTCCTGGATTGAGTTTCCACACTGGGAAGCGGTTAAATGTTTAGATGCTGGAAAAGCAACAACAAATCCATGTGTCTGATATTCTTTTTCTTCTTCTTAGTCATAAGCACACCATCTTATACCATTCCTAGGTGATGAAATTTTGTTTGAATATAATTTGTGAGATCAGGGTTACAAAGACCCTTTCCCTTTCAATTCTGTATTCGTATTTTCTATGATTATTTGTATTTTATCAATGTCATTGACGTTTCCCTCAAAGAGAAATTCCTCATGCTGGAATTGATCGTAAATACTTGTTATTAGGTGAGGGATTGGTCTTTTACAAAATTATTTTCTTCTGCTGCTGTCTTTTGGCTAATTATGGGACTTTTCATTCCTGCTGTCATGTAATTCTTTCTAAGTTGACAACAGCCCTGCAAAGAAACTTGCAGGGCATTCCAGGTGTTAAGAGTTCCTCTAACCTAGAGTGAATTTTGCAGCACTGGGAAGGGCGTATTTTTACCTGGTCTGAATTAAGAAGGTATTTCTATGTCATAGTATAAATTTGGTTGAATGTTAAAGAAATACTATTCTGGGAAGAAATAGAACCATAATTTAAAAACAAATTTTTCCCCCAAAGGGACTACCTGCTTTGAGATTATCTACTCTGAGTTGTACCCTGTACTTTTATTTCCCTGTAAATTCATTATATGAATCTGTTACCTGCTCCCACCTCTCCATCTGAATTTTCTCTAGAAACTGAGAAGAGCTGTTTTTCTGGGAAACAAATTAGGCTTCACATAAAAGGGCATTTACCATGGGTTTGAATGACCAAAAATTGTATAGTTTTCTAAAGATTTCATATATATGTATATATATCTCCTTATAAATATATAAAGATTTCTTATATGTGTTAAATGATATAATATGTATGTTACATTTTTTTTTAAAAAAACCGAATATGAACTTCTTGAAATGTAATTGAATGGAAATCTGGTTTAAATCTAACCACTAAAGAATAATTTACTTAGCTGTGTTTTTTACAAAAAAAAATCCAGGTAGTATTTTTTCTTCACATTAGTATTTCATGTGCCTGTTGAGAAATTTTTATAAGTGACAAAGAGGTCTTTGCCTTTCATGATATTAAGGGTATTCACGTAATATTTAAATTTATATATTTATAGCTATTCTCTACTTAAACTCAGCATATGAAAATCTGTATTTTAAAATAGAAGATGATTGCTGAAGAGTTAGTCTGGTGGATTTTAAATATGAATTATTCACAAAATATGAATTATCCTTAGTTTCACATACCACTTTGATACATAAGGAGCAGCTGTGTACTGTATGTTAAAATATTCTTAATTTATGCTTTATTAGACATACATGATTAAAATGCTAGTGTATTAAAAATCATTGCTCTTTGTTTCTGCAAACTTACCAGAGTTCCTACTTTCTTTTTCTCTAACAGATATAAGCTTACCAAAGTCGGCAACAATATGCTACACAGCTGCCTTGCTCAAAGCAAGAGCTGTCTCTGACAAGTAAGTGAATAATAACTTGTGTGGTACTAAATGCCTGACCCAACTAAAGAGATGTGTTGTCTCTGAGGGCTTTCTCTGGAAGTTTCTCTTAGTCTGTGAGACCCTTGCTTATGAGCATGCATTTTCCAAAACCTGCTGATCTTTTCTTTCACTACTAGAAGGAGGGAATGTGTATCCCCAGGTATTGTAAGGGTGTATGGGTCCCTAAAGAGGGATTTATGTGAAATTCCATACCTCTGAGGTGAATTTTTTTTTTTTTTTTTTGCCAGACAGTAGATACTAAAAGGCCTGCTTGGGACTTAGACAAAATGCCTTCCTTTTATTCATTTTTTTGCAAATTCCTCTTCCTTCAGCAGTCCAAGACTGGGTAGAGTTGTAACAAATGTAATATGGCAGAGGGGATGGTCATCTCCCATTCTTTGCCTCATCAATTCCAAACTAACTTCCCACCCAGGGTCCATTTAGTCTGAATCGCTTTCTCAGTGGGACATTTTCCCATTTTATTCAGGCAGGTGACTATGGCATAGAGAATTTCCATAAACATCCAAGATGACTGGCAGGTGAAAGGCAATAGATGGCTTAACTGTTTTTGAGTTCATAAACGTCTACACTTCCCTGATACAATTCCTCTGTAGCATTGAAAAGCAGATAACAGGAAAAGAAAACAGCCTCTGCTATGTCAGACAGGATTGCTGTTAAGTGTGTGTGCACTTCAAGACCGAAGTAATTTTCTTTCATTCTTTTTTATCCTGTAGATCGCCAGTACCTACTGCAACATCTTTTCTCCCTACACAGCGACTCCAGCTTGGGAGGGCAGGGCCAGGGTTGTCACAGCTTCCCCTGTGGTGTCTGCCTGCCAAGCACAGCTCTGGAGTTAGCCCTGGGTGTGAGGTGAGAAAGAGATTGCATGGTCTGGTTTTTTTCATTCACTTGGGCAGGTGTCTCGCCCGCAGTTTGGGCATGTACACCCCCCCTGCCGGAACGGCCCCAAGCAGGCTCGCCTGCTGCTGAAGCTGCAACGACTTAACCCTCCATCGCAGCACTGACATTGGGTTGGGAGCCTCCTTTAAAATTCTCCCCAGTTCTGTTTTTAACCAAGTGCGCTCTTCTGTAACCTAGTTTTCTCTTTTTCCTACACTCTCTACCCTCGTCAGTCCTACCTCCTCCCCTGACCTAAGCAGGTACCTCATAGAAAATTTAGATTAGCTATTTAGACAGAGAGATTTGACAGCTGAATTTAATTCCTGCCATGATTAGATGCAAGCACGCTTTCTGCTTCTGCTGGGGTTTTTGTTGGCCTCGTACTGAGGGGTCACTCAGAGGTTCGGTGTAGTGGAGGTTTGGAGAGCTCATGCCATTGACTCACTGTGGTTTTATGGGCCCTTGATGTGTAGATGCCTTTCTAGGTTGATGTCCAAGCAGTGGTCCCAACTGGATGTTGCTTGTCTTTCTGCTTTTCAGATTCTCTCCCGAGGCTGCATCTCGGCGTGGACTGAGCACAGCAGAGATGAATGCGGTAGAGGCCATTCATAGAGCTGTGGAATTCAATCCTCACGTGCCAAAAGTGAGTCTGTGGAATCCCCACAGGAACTCATTATGATAGCAGAGAAAGTGTTCAGTGACCACAGTGTCATTCTTGAATACACCCAGTTATAAAAAAATGAATTGCAACCAATGAATGCTGAGGCCCTCTGCAGTCTATGGTTATTAGCCTCATTTTTAAGCAAAAACTACATTCAAGAGGCTTTGGGGCTGATTTTCAGGCTTCATGTAATAAGGGTAAATGGATAGATCTAGCTTAGGCAGGCCAGGTCAGGGTGTCTGAAATTGACAAAATATGGAGATCCCAACGGTGTTGATGCATTTGATAGGAATTTCACACCAGTTACAGTCTTACTTAGCCCCAACTTGGGAAATGAACCTTGTGAATAAAAGTGGTAAAGAATACTGACAAATGTGACATTTTATGTCTCTAAATAAATGATAGCCATCAGTACTGTATTGGCAAGAAAATAATAGGGAAAACCTCAGAGTATGAAGTATTTTCCTTTTGACTTGTGAGTGCTGTTTTAGTCAGTATACGTAGTAGGAAATATTTGTCTTGAGTGTTAACCACATGATTTACCAATTTATAAATATATATATTTTTTCTGAATTTGATTTTAAGAGAGTCAAATCATGGTAGAGGATATTTCTATAGTCTTTTATTCAGGAGATGGATGTGTATTTATGATTTACCTGTGTTTGTGTACCTGCTATTTGATAGGCATGTCACTCAGGGCCATTTTCAGCTTCTGGATATTATAAAGCACATTTTGACCTCTAGAAACCTATTCCTGCAGTTCACATCAGGTACTACAAGGCATAATTTTCTTGGCAAATGTCTGATGAAGACTTTCATTGGTGAAAAATGACAAGGGAAGGCTGTTTTCTTGTTTTGTTGCAGTACTGTAACCAAAGGGTAAGGTGGAGTGTGTGTGTGTGTGTGTTGATTTATGGAGTTACCTACTTTAATTTATTTTGTTGCTATCCATAGTGACAGGGATAAGTGACCTAATATCATTCCTGAGGTTTTACTCAGGTCGTGGTCATTTTTTCACAAAACCGGAAATTGGAGAGTGGTGCACTGTGCCACAGTTGCAGAAGGATGCGTTTATCCACTCTAGTTCTAGTGGATAATGACCAGCATCGTATTTGTAAACTTAGGTATTATATATAGAGTGGCATAAGATGTATCTTTTCAGTTAATATTTTTTCAGCTAAGTTAAAAATGTTCATTCAAATTTGATTAAAATTTAAAACCAATCATGAAAATATTGTCCTGAGTTACAGTAAACTTAGGTCATCAATTAATATTTATTGAATGCCATTCTCTAACTACAGAGCTATTCTATAAGCATAAATGAGGCTCTTTTAGAAGTAGTATTGGACAATAGAGTCCTAGATTCTGAGACAAAAACTTTGGTTTAAATCATTTATTAGCCTTGGGACTTGGGCTTAGCATTTCTGAACTCAAAGTTAAAATGTAAGCCTTACTTATCTTCTGTGATAAAGATCATGTGAGATAATATATCCAAAGTTCTTTGAAAATACTTGAGCACCATATGTTTGTAACTTATTAAAACTATTGATATTTGACTTCTTGGTGGTCCCTCAAGTCTGGCAACTGGGTCTTAACTTTTCCAGTTATACCAACCAGAGCCTTGTAATTCTGGGGCACAAGATAGACAACTCGTACAGTACTCGCTGGTTAGATACTTTAATTGAAGCTGCCATTTAATAGTATGGTAATAGCCTTAAACGGTTGATTGAGCATCTAGAAGAGTGTTAAAAACTCAAGGAAATAGTTTAACACTACCATGGAAGAATTTGACTCAGTTAACCAGCACTCTGCCTGCAAAATAGAATTCTTCTAAAAGTGGAAACATTTCAGATACTTGATTTCACTCTAACTTTCTAACCATTAAATGAAGAAAAGATAGGGAACGTAGGTAAACTGATTCTCCACCACTTTGCTTTGTTGATGATTGTGCCAAGAGGGAAACTTGTTTCCAGATCCTCTTCATCTATTGACATTTCTGTTGGGAAAAGGCCCTGTGAGGCACTGGGTCATATGTTCAGAATTAACCACAAACCTCTGGTATATGTGTACTAAATGCAGGCTGCTATAAACATCTTTTTTACGTGTTCTGCTGTTTATTGTAATGCCTGCTGGTGCTTTAGTAAACACATACACGCACACACACACACACATGCACACACACATTGGTGCCTTTTCAGGCAAAGGATAGCCTTAATTCTAATGAAACGTCAATGAAGGATGTAAACTCTTAGACTCTTGGTGTAAGGGGCCTCAAAAGTCATCTAGGACACCCTCCCCTCCTCAGCTTGAATCTCTCCTCATAATGATAATATGATAATTATTTTTATTGTTGGTTTCTGTTGAGTGTTTACTATGCCCCAGGCACAATGCTAACTGAACTACATATGCCATCTCATTTGTTTTTCGTAAGAACGCTGAAAGGTGTGTCATACGATTATTCCTGCTACAGAGATGAGGACACTGTAGTTTGGAGAGGTTAAGTAACCTGCTCACCGTCACACAGCAAGTACATGACAGAGCCTGAACTGATTCTAGGTTCTCTAACTCTTAAACGTCACCCTCTACTGCCCCCCATCCCACCAGGTGGCAGACCAGCCTAGGCATGAACCCTTCAATGATGGCAGGCACGTCGCTTCCCAAGGCACTCAATTCCTTGTGGACAATTCAGATTTCTTCAAGATATTGTTGTATCTTAAACACTTCCATGGCCTTTTTTCTTTATAACAGGAAGTTGTCAGTGACCCATCACAGGAATTTTCAGTATCTACGTGCTGTTTTATCCAATTATAGTCTGCCCAAAGGAGAAAAAATACCACATATGATAGCTGAGAACTGCTTTCCATAAATTTCCAGCTTAGTTCCATCTGGCATCCCATTAAGCAAAAATACGTAGTTAATATTTCAACATCCAATGAAAAATATTATTTACTCATTACTCTTAGGAACACTCTTCACCTGCAAACACGAGGAGTAGGGAGTGTGTCTCTCTCCTAACCGCAAGGCAAGACTGGGAAGTAAATAAAAATAGTAAAAAGCCACGGGTCTCTATTCTGAATAAGAGCGTCTAAGTAGTCAGATTGTAAACATGAGGATTTCTGAAGCTTTAGATTGCAGCAGATTTTAAGGAGGAAGCAGCCCATAGACTCATCATTACAAATCAAATTGTGTTACTCCCCGCTGAGGAACTGCAGCTGTGTCCCCAGCCCTACAGAAGAAGGTATGAACTCCTTGGGTGGTTCTTCAGGACCCTTCGTAATCTGACCCAACTTGTTTTTCATTTTTTCCAGCTCCTTCTAACAGTCTGTTCATTGTTCCAGAACCATTCTTCTCCCCTTCCCTCTTTGCTTCCTCTGAGGAAATCCTACTCTTCTTTCACCCCTGCTATTAAAAATCAACACCAAGAAGCCTGTGTCTTCCTCATCCCAGAATCAGTCTCTCCCCTCTGTGGTCTCTCACTACACTGCATTGATTATGCACTCCCTGTTTACCCCTATTTGAGGGCAACTAGGGATGTTAGGATCTTGATGATGCTGGTGATTTTCAAGAACTAGGTACTCAGTTCAAAAAGACAAAGAAACCTCTAAACCATTAGAGGATGTTTTCCATTTAATGGGATTAAAATAGGAGCTTTGAATTTAAAGGGAGTATTCTCCCTTTTTTAAAGCAACACTCATGTGTTGCTGGACAAATGAAGAACTATATGCTCATCTCGGTTCTATACTTTCATCTATGTTTTGTTATAGTTCATTGGATTTTTAGCTTTAGCTTTTAATTCTGCTCTCCCTGTAAACATGCTTCCCAACTCACTGCTCTTCCTTAGCAATGTCGAGGTTTACATGGAAGGGGCACTTCTAGCAGTGCTTCATCACTCTACACAGATCTGAGTTTTCACTGGTGCCGTGTACTCTTAGTATACTGCATCTACACTGCAAAGCTTTCCCCAGAAAGAGGCGCAATTTTGGTTTGAAGGATGTTACATTAACTCCTTCAGGACGCTAAAGATAAATTTTCATTCTCTGACAAGTCTCCCAAAAAAGACAAAATTATTGGTTAGTTATCAGAAGTTTTAGATATCTTTTTTTTCCTCTGTAATGGTATTCTAAAAATGATTTTTTAAAATATTAAAGTATAAGGAAATCATTGATAATCTCATCATCCAGTCATATTTAAGACTATTGTCTTTTAGACTTTTTATCTATGCATTTTTAATACTTAAGGAATCATAGTCAAACAGCATATTCATATTTAAAAAAACTAACATGGGGCTCTTAACTTGGGCTTTATGGTTCGGTATTGGGGATATGTTTATTTTTTCTGGGGGAGGATCATCAGATTTTCATGGTTCCTTGAAGTTAAAAAGTCTATCTTCTAACTTAACATTAAATTTAGTCTAAGTCCTTGTACCTTAAAATACATGTGCCTTCAAACACTTTAAAATATTCTCAGTAACTGTTTTCTGAATGATTTGCTTCCTTATTTTTTGTTACAGACAACACATATCATGAAGTCTACCTTAACAAATTTTTAAGTATACAGTACAATATTGTTCACTATGTGCACATTGTTGTACAGCAGATCTCTAGAACCTTTTCATCTTGTATGACTGAAATTCTGTATCCATTGAAGGGCAGTTCTCCATTTGTCCTTCCCCCTAGCCCCTGGTAACCACCATTCTACTTTCCGCTTCTGTGAGTCTGACTACTTTAGATACCTCATACAGCTGGACTCATGCTGTATTTGTCTTTCTGTGACTAGCTTATTTCACTTAGCGTAATGTCCTCTAGGTTCATCTATGTTGTAACATAGGACAGGATTTCCTTCTTTAAGGCTGAATAATATTCCATTGTGTGTGTATGTATATCCATTCATCCACTGATGGAAATTTAGGTTGTTTTTACCTCTTGGCTGTTGGGAATAATGCTGCAATAAACATGGGAGTGCAAATATCTCTTCAAGGTCCGTTTTGAGTTCTTTTAGATGAATACCCAGAAGTGGGATGGCTGCATCATATGGTGGTACTATTTTTAGTTTCTTGAGGAACCTCTATACTGTTTTCCATAGTGGTTGCACCATTTTACATTCCCACTAACAGTGCACAGGGCTTCCAATTTCTTCACTTCCTTGCTAACACTTGTTATATTCTATTTTTTTTTTTTTGATAGTGGCCATCCTAACAGGTATGAGGTGATATCTCATTGTGGTTTTGATTTGCCTTTCCTTGATTATTTGTGACATTGAGCACCTTTTCATCTACCTGTTGGCCATGTCTTCTTTGGAGAAATGGCTGTTCAAGTCCTTTACCATTTTTTCTTTTTTGAGGAAGATTAGCCCTAAGCTAACATCTGCTGCCAGTCCTCCTCTTTTTGCTGAGGAAGACTGGCCCTGAGCTAACATTCATGCCCATCTTCCTCTACTTTATGTATGGGACACCTGCCACAGCATGGCTTGCCAAGCGGTTCCATGTCTGCACCCAGGATCTGAACCAGCAAACCCCAGGCCGCCGAAGCAGAACGTGCAAACTTTACCACTGCACCACTGGGCCAGCCCCACCTTTGCCCATTTTTTAATCAATTTTATTTTGTTTTTGCTATTGCATTATAAGAGTTCCATATATATTTTGGATATTATCCCCTTACTAGATATATAGTTCGCAAATGTTTTCTCTCATTCCATAGGTTGCCTTTTCACTCTGTTGATTGTTTCCTCGGCTGTGCAGAAACTTTTTATTTTGATATACTTCCGCTTGTTTATTTTTGCTTTTTTTGCCTGTGCTTTTGGTGTCATATCCAAGAAATTGTTGCCAAGACCAGTGTTATGAAGTTTTCCCCCGTTTTCTTCTAGGAGCTTTATATTTTCAGGTCTTACATTTAAATCTTTAATGCATTTCGAGTTGACTTTTGTGTATGGTGTAAGATAAGGGTCCAATTTTATTGTTTTGCATTTGGATCTTCAGTTTTGCCTGCACCATTTGTTAAAGAAAATAATTTAATTCTTGTGTCCTCTATTGTAGACATCAGGTTGTAGTCAACTCTAATAGTGAAACTCTTTGGGCATAAAGGTGTTTTTGGTCTTTAGAATTATTTCCTTAGGATAGATATACAGAATGGGAATTACTGAGTAACATATGGAAGCACTTTAGGGCTCTTGATATTTATTGCCAAATTGCTAAAAAAGATTGTAGCAGTTTACACTCCCATCAGCAGGTGACTCTACTATTTCATCACACCTTCAGCAGCATTGAGCAATTTGTTTAAAACAAAAAAGAAAAGAAAGAAGGGAAACAAAAAACGTTTAGGATTTTATTAGGTACAAATGTAATTCTGTTCTTTTAGTTTGTGTTTCTTTGCCACTACTAGTAAGGTGAAACATTGTTGGCCATGTGTAGTTATTCTTTTCTGAATCGTCAGGCCCATTGTGTAGACTTCCTATTATTACTGGGAAAACTTATTAATTATAATGACGAAGCAATAAGTAGCAACATAAAGGTAGGCAGACTTGTGAGGTATCATTGAAAGGGTTCAAAAGTGTTTGGAACAAGGACTCCCACTACTTTCTGTCCATGGGCCAGAGGGAACTATGGGAAGTGGGGAGTTAATTAGCTCCCTGCCCATTTCCTTTTTGATAAAATGGGGATAAAAATATAGGCTTCCTAGGGCTGATGAAAAGTAAGTGGAATTACGTTGTGTAACTCATCCAGTACCTAGTAGGTACTTAATACGTGTTGGCCCCTTCATCATCTCTTCTCTTGTCCCTTCAGCTCTATTTCTACACTGGCAGGCTGGGTGGAAATAGAGATGCCTAGAAAGATGCGTTAACAGGTACTTCTTGGACCACCCTAGTCTGGGGAAGAACTACCAGAGAGTGTAACAGTGGCTCTACAGTGCCCCTGCCCTTGAATACCCACAGGCCTCCATATTTGAGGGGAGGCTCTAGCATGTCCTGGGTACAGCTGTTGTCTTGAGGAATTCCCCATTTGTAATTGTTTGGTAAGTCCTTTGCTTGTGGCTGATTAAGAGTTGCCCGTTTCCAACCTGTCTTATATTCTTGTTCTAGCGTGGCCATCCCTCTTCTCCTTGCCACCAAAAACAACTAATAACAATTTATCATTTCTTTTTATGCGGTAAACATTTTTTTTCCCTCCAAATGCCATCTTGTGTGACACCTTAATGAGCAAAGCAAGTATAAAAGCAGAACTGCTGTGGTTGAAACTGAGATGAGAAGGCGGGTAGCCCAGCAACCCCACAGCACCTCTGCATACAGTTTGGAAAATAACAGAAGCCTGTGACCCATTATCACCATCACAGGAAAACCTCAAGCTTGCAAGGTCCCACCCATAGAACAGGAGGCCCCACACCTATTCTTAGCACAGCAGGGGGCTGAGGGAGCCCCAGCTGCTTGGGGTGCCTGGGTATTGTGAATGAAGCTGTTGAGGGAGAAAAATCAAGCAAAATTAGCACCAATGGGGGAAACCTTTCATCTTCATCTTGCCTGAAATCCCAGCCCTATTAAACCATGGGCTCTTGTCACTGGGCCCACGCGGAGGGCAGTCCACTAGGGTGCTGGCGGAAGGGGACTCACCATGCTCCTAAAGCTCTTTTTCCCAACAGGGCAGCCCAGGCTTGAAAGAATATCGAAGTGAGGACCCAGCCTAATATTTAGTTTTTAAATTATAAGTCTAGGAGTGTGGAAAGTAATGAGAAAATAGGAAAAAATCAAGAATGTTATGACAAAAATGCATTTCCAGTAAAAATTTACAATTTTTTTTAAAAAGCTCATCTAATGTTAATCTAGAAACTCTATTTTAAGACACTTGTGAAGTGAAACATCCTGATAATTGTATATGCTAATGGAATATCCACAGGACCTTGTTATAGTGATGGAAATTCTATTTCATGCAAACACTAAGGCAATCCTCCCTTTATATCTTGGTGAAGCTGATTGACAGAGTGTAAAATTGCTTTTTAATCCAATTTAGGAAACAAAATGTGTAGTGGGTTTTAGCATTTAAAAATGCTTCAAGCATGGCAGCAGAAACTCAAAATACCTTGGCAGATTGTCTGTGATACTGTATATCGATAGTACATTTCAGAAATATTATTTCAATATAAGTTTCTTTGAATTGAGTCATATTTTGTTCCAAAGCCTTTTTGGATTATAGTAAGGAGAATGTATTATGGAAATATGATCCAGAGGAAAGTGTAGAGAAATCAGTTTTTAGCCACATTCTCAGGAATAGAGAGTTTTTAAGTGGTCTCTTTAACAAAAAGCACTGTAGCTGCTCCTGCTAAGGCCACTGCCACCAAGGCTACTCCCATCTCAGTCATCGGCTCCTTTGACCCCTTGTTAAGCCTCATCCTGTTTTCTCTCTCCTGAGTATTTGGTCCCACTGACCACTTTTTCTATCTCGGGGTCATCTTGGCTGGCTCCATGTCATCCTGCATCTCTGAGCATTCTCCTATATTGTTTCCTCCCCTGCCCATCGCTCAGCCAGGTTCTCTGGGAAGCACCATTCACTGCCCTCTCCTTGCTTGCTTGAAGCTCTCCTGTGAGAGCTCATGTGCTCCCACTGCTTCAGCTTCTGCCTCTCCCGGCACACCCAAGTCCATGTCTCCAGCTTCTCTCCCAAGCTCCAGGCTTGCACAGCCAGCTGCCTTCAGGCCTTCACTCCAGAGATGTTTTGCAGGCACATCTACTATTTTTGTTAACCTTCCCACTGCTGAGCCTCTTCCTCTCCTGGTATCTTTGTCTTAGCTAATGATCTCACGTTATTCTAGTTTCCTAAACTAGAAATTTCACAGTCATTCTTGGTTCTTTCTCTCGCCCTCAGATTCAGCCAGGACCATGTCCTGGGGAAGTTTCCCTCCTTGGTTTCGTTACCCCCTCACCTGAACCATGACAAGAGCTTTCTTAGACTTGGCTAACTTCAATCTCTTCTCTGTCTGTTGGTCCTACACATGACTTGCCCATTTCATTCAAAACCACAAACTGTACCCACTCACTTCCCAATTGTCTACTGAGCGGTTGGTTTTCAAACAGTCTTCCTAGGAGCCATCAGGATTCCTCAGACCTTTCTTAAGTCACTTTCCCAGGGTCCCCCACAGCTTTGTTTTACATCAATTTCACATATTCTAAGTTTTTTGTTTTCCTTTGAACAGATTTTTCTGTATCTCAAAGTTTGAAAACCGTGGAATAACTCAGGGTTAAGTTCATACTCTGGAGCATATCATGGAAGGCTTTTCACAGCCTACTTTTCCTGCTTCACTACGTTAGAGAGTAGCATAAAACCTGAGTTCCAATGTAGGTTCTGTTACATACAACTTATTCAAACCTGAGCAAGCTGCTTAACTTCCCGAAGCCTCCATTTTTCCATCTGTAAAATAGAAATAGTAATATTGGCTCCCTCAACTTGTTGCAAGGGTACCTGAGATAATGCTCGACACCTGTTAGTGCTTAGTCAATGTTGGCAATTACTATCATGCTAGTACTCAAGCGCCTCAAGATTATAAGCACATTATGCGGGTTGATGCTTTGGTCCCACTGCCCAAGCTTTCAGTGGCTTCCCTCTCCCCTCATCTTTATGGGTAAACTCTTGTTTATTTAATAAGACTGACTCATATTTTCCTTTTTCTCTGAAGCCTTCTCAGAGACAATGCTCCTCATTTGCTTCCTTAGTACTAAGTATATACCTCTTACTAAGGCAGCCTTCATGTTGGATTTTATTGTTTCTTTGTCTCTACACGCACACACACACGCACACACACACTGCTATACTCCTACAGAGATTAAGGATCACCAGGGTAGGGACCTGACCTGGTTCATGTCCATGCCTGGAGTTAAATTGTGGATGTTCCCATACCTGTGTCCTTGGGGTACACTGTGCGCACTCCCATAGGTGTGTCATAAGAGTACACTGTGAGTACTGCCCTATCTGTGCCCTTGGGGTACACAGTGGCACTCCCATATCTTTCCTTGGGATACATTGTGGGCACTCTCATATTTTTTTAATGAAGCAAAGTAACTGATGAAGAAATAAGTGAACCAGCAAGAAGCAGTTACCCTGTGAAGAGGATCCCTGAGTGGTACTACAGATCACTGGGTTTAATCTGTCGGGTCAGCTTTGCTTTGTGCTTGTTTCCATATTGGTCAGTTGGTGACCCCTGGTAGCCGGTTCTCTTCAGCTGATCTGCTTCTACGATAAAATTGCTGAATTATCTCTAGAAAGAGACTCAATTGTCTGTGGGACACACAGACACAAAAAACACAACTTACCTCCGCAATAATGTGGACACTTCAATTTTTTGTTAGCAAACATAGCTACTATTTAGTGGATACTTATGTGCCAGGTACTGTGTGAATGTATTACATATTTTGTCCTATGTAATCTTCAAAAGTTAAAACTGGCAAGGTGTGTGTTTTTGTTATTCTATTTTAACAGATAAGCAAGCTGAGGTTTAAAGAGATTAAATAACTTGTCCAAGGTCTCACAGCAGAATAGCGGAGCTGGGATTCAAACAGTGGCCCATAGTGGCAGAGGGCAGAAGAGGGGAGGGGAGGCAGGGTGCCTGGTGCACCTCGTTTCCCATCGCAGCATGACCTGAGTGAGCCATTGTTCCTTTGACGTTTTTGTCCTGTTCCAGCGTGTGTCTTATTGAGTGCAGGGAGTAGGGAACACTGACACTCAGAATATGTAGCATGCCTTCCAAATGGCACTAGTTTTATTCTCTGAACTCTTTACTGATGTTTTAAAAATATCCTCTCTGAGCTTACAGCCCCTTTCAGAGCCAGTTCCACCAAAGCACTGTAGACATACAAAGAACTGCTATCTCTGGTTGGTTTGTGTGGTTCACTTTTTGTGTTTTTGACGCAGGTCTAGAACATGGGTTTGTATTACATATATACGTACATACATGTGCACATACGTGTAGATGATAATGCTTATAGAAAACTTGTACAGCACAGAAGAAATTAATCTCCTATAAAATCAAATGTTTAGCTACCATTACCATTCAGTCTGTGACCTTTCAAAGTTTTTAATGCTTACATATACATTTTTATTACCAAAATTATAATCTGTATGGTATACATATTTTTTTTTCACTTAGTAATATATCATGAACATTTCCTCATGCTAATAAATATTCTTCCACTACATGATTTGGGGAGCAACTTGATGGCCATTATCTAACTGTGCAGTAATTTAATTAACATGTTCTTTCATATTTTGTTTATTCCCATATTTTTACTAATGATTTTCATATGACTTCTATTGTTGGTATTAAAAATCCAAAAAAGGGTTATGAATTAACTCATTGGCATTAATACCTATATGAAGGATAACTTTGGGATCATTTTTACTTAAATTACCATAGAATTTTAAGACCTTAGCAGAAGAGACCTGAGCAGTCACCTGGGGTAGCCTCTGATGGGCGAAATCTCTCCTGCAGCTTTCCTGACAGGTGAGCCAGCCTCTGCTCAAATACCTCCATAAGTAGGCACTACTCAGCTCCTCTTTGTGTCCTGACTTTATATGTTCCTATATTGGGCGTAAGGAACAAGGTCTGACAAATAGATTTTGAAAAGTTGCTTCCGAAACTTTTAGAAGCCTGTGCTTTAAGATCAATGTGATTTGAGAATCTGGGAAGGAAGTTAGAGGCAGGATGGCAGGCAAGAGAGCATAGAATGCTGGCTTAGCTAATAGAAGTCAATAATTATTACAGACAGGCAGGGGGTGAGTGTTCTCTGATTTGCAGGCTACAGTTATTCTAATTGATTTCTGCATACTTGTGGATAGGGATCTGCCCTTTTCCATTTATTTTTCTCCTGACAAGTAAGATGTGAAATGTTGTTCCATGCCTTTCTAATTTAAATGTTGCACATGTTGAGAACTGATCTTGCCAGCCATTTTAAGCCTGGCCAAAAACATAACACATTGTTTTTATTAGCCTTCATCATTTGGTTGGAGCCAACATTTTGTTTGGAACTATACAGGAGTATAAATCTCCTTCATAGGCATAACCTATTTCTGCCATGAAGTAGATACAACGAGAAGGCAGCTCCATTTCCTTGGTGAGTTGCTCTGGTTAGCCTCACGGGGCTGATGAGGTCAGGGATGCACATTTTGAGAGACTTCTTGGGAATGAGATTCATTCTCTTGAGGATCTTACGATTCAGCTGCGGGGAAAGACACGTGGATAACTAATATAAGGTGGTGTGTGAAAAGTACATACTCAAAGATGAGAGGGAGCTCAGAGGAGAAATGGAGCATTACCTCACGGCTCACATTTAGGGCTATGGATGATGTCCTTGAAGCCATATGTAGCACATTCAGCCTGCAGACTGAGTAAACCATCTGTCTCACACACATGTGTACAACTATAGTCCAAATATATGTAGATGCCCTGGTGGCCAACAATGCTTTTAAGTGAATTCTTGTTTTATTACATTTATTGTAGCTTTTTGCCATATTGTCTATTTTCAATCAATAGATACTATACTTATAATTCCTATCATGGGCATCTGTAAAATTTTTTCATGTTAAAAATTGCTTTAGCTACTTGAAGATTGGAAACTTCCGTTGTCTACAGCAGTGCTGTCCAATAGAACTTTCTGTGGTAAAGAAAATGTCTCTGCATTGTCCAATATGGTAGTCATTAACTATGTCAGCACTTGGGGACTTGAAATATGACTAGTGGGACTGAGGAACTGAATTTTTAATTTTATTTGATTTTAATTGATTTAAATTTAAATAGCCACATGTGGTAGAGGCTACTGTATTGGACGGTGCAGATCTATTGTATCCCTTTGTAGCTAATTTTCTAAAAATCCCCCGCCACACACATTTCCTCTACCCTGCCCCCTCGTAGTTTGTTTTGACTTCTACCCACAAATGTGGGTGGCTACCAGGCTCTTCTCAGGTGCTCCTATTCCTGAATGTTCCTTAGGCCAAGAGAAGAGTCCTCTCATAGATGCTTAATGAAATGACTTTGAAAGCCTTTCCTAATTATAGAAATAAAAGGAATGGTAGTTTGCACTTTAATTTCTATACAGCAACTTGAAGAGGTTTCTGTATACCTGGGACACGTGAGCTAGTGGTTTTCATATTTAGTTTGTTTCAGAGTTCATAGGGCATGACCCTTCTTTAAAAATTGACTCTTTGGTAGGCAGGGTGGTTATAAATAGTTATTAGAAACTCAGAAATCAAAATCTTATTCTAGTGCTCTCATTAGGCAAGAAGTTATCCCTTTCCTTTGTTCTCCTGGTGATTATTAAGAGTAACCAAACGGTCTTCCTCCTCTAATTTACTCTGAAACAGTTAATACAGTTCATAGCACTTTACAAGTTATATATGTTTCTCACGACTCATAGCCTTGGCGTCTTTTAAGATCATTGTGCGCAGTAACAACATAAACAGTACGGTGGCTTCTATTAAGGTAAGAAAATCACAAGAGGATAGCCAAATATCTTTGAACATAAAATTCACCTGTGTATTTATATTATAGTTGATATTCCTTCTAAGTATAGTGCTAGTTAGATTACTAGGTAATTCAAGATCGTATTCTTCCCAAAAGATTTTTGTACTGTACTGTTTTCAAACAAGATGGAGGAGGAAAGCAGTAAATAGTAGAATTCAAAAAGGCATATGACCAAAAAGTTCTTTTGGAGCCCATGCTTGAGGAGTTCCCATCAAAATAATAAACACCTTTCAAGGACCAGCCTGGGAAGAGGTCTTTCCATGAAGGAGGGCCTTCTATCCCACCCACCCCCTGAAGTGTGACAGCCATATCACCGTTCTCTGGTGTTCTCTGGGTGGGCTCTCTCACTTCCTTACTCTCCTGCTTTAAGGTCTGAGACTTGGAGGTTTCTTCAAATATCAGACCCAGAGCAAGAAAAGTTTCATTTGCTGAACAAGAGGGAAAAAACTGTCCTCCCAGTGCCTGCTGGGCTGTACACCTTGACACCAAGTTTGCCAATGGGAGAGGAAGCTTAAAGGCAACTGCACCCGGGTGTCCAAAGCAGATAAATTCACAGCGAGATGGTAATGAAGCATTGATAAGTATATCATAATCTCCATTCTGTATACCAGGATTCTTCCATTCTTCACCTTCTTTCATGAATTTCCACCAACAGGTGAATCTACAGATGGTTTTGTTTCTGACATTAAAATTGTTGAGCATCTCTTCTCATAACTTTTCCTGTTGCTGTGTGTCCCATTTTAATTAAACACATCCCTCCATTGGCTGCTAAT
Organism: Equus quagga; assembly: GCF_021613505.1. Taxonomy (NCBI): domain Eukaryota; kingdom Metazoa; phylum Chordata; class Mammalia; order Perissodactyla; family Equidae; genus Equus; species Equus quagga. The sequence goes on from NC_060274.1 coordinate 99,053,648, forward strand.
CTCCATTTTACAGGAGAAGAATGGGTTGTTGTGATGGTGGCTCGTGGTGGTGTATGTGTATGTGTGTTGGGGATGAATTGGGAGGGGAGATAATGAGGAGTGGAGCACAGGGAAGAATGCGGCCAGCAAAGACATTTGCAAATATGAAATACCATCCTAAATTGCTTCCCTTTCTACTCTATAGTAAGAACAAAAGAATGCAAATGGAAACTTCATCTTCTCTGAGCCCCCAAGAAGAATATCCATTTTTGCTCTATACTCCCATCTCCTTTGTAGAAGATAGGAATGAAGAGGTGTAAACTGAGACCCCTGCAGTCTTTGGGAAAGGATTTAAAGAACATTGTAGTTTGGGGTCCGTACTGCTCCTCTCCCTTGGGTCTTCCTATCGTCAGGCTGCCACCCCTCCTCCCTCCAGCATCGTAGCAGTGATGGGTGGCACTTTCTGCAGGACTAGGTCTTTCTCCTTGATAGATCTGTGTAGAAAAAATAATGGACAGTGCTGGTCAATCTCTGGTCAAGTCTGTAGTGCAATTGGTTTAGTCATATGACGTCTTAACATTTTTGTGTTTGTTATATATATTTTCATTCTGGTTACAAAGTTATACCAAATTGTTGTGTTGTCTCAATTTTCCCTCTTGCTGTTTGAGTTTATGTATATTTTTTTGATTAGAGCATCTTAGCTTGAAAGCCTGTGATCTTCACTGTAGGAACCTAGTACAAGGCTAATTATCTATCGGCAAAATTTGAATTGCTGGATGTTTGAGTAATTGCCTTCAAATGCAATAATGAGGTTGCAGGTTTGATGAAATGCTTATGAGTGGTGACTTTAGAGAAATCAACCTCTCTATTTTCAATATTGAATTCCAAATTACTGTGTATTAACACATCTGTCTCCTGCCTTTTTTATTTCAGTACCTACTAGAAATGAAAAGCTTAATCCTACCCCCAGAACATATCCTGAAGAGAGGAGACAGTGAAGCAATAGCATATGCCTTCTTTCATCTGGCACACTGGAAGAGGGTGGAAGGGGCTTTGAATCTTTTGCATTGTACATGGGAAGGCAGTAAGTAATTTTCTTTCTTTGAAACATTTTTTTAAGAGCATGAAAAGATGCTAAAACTGTTTTTCCTTGAGTATTCATGATGAATAATGAAAGTTTGCATATCTATAGCTCTTTTTGTCTGTGATGGTCCATCAGTGAGAGATGGTTAATTACTTAGGCTCTCCAGTTCCCCAGTGGTGGTGGGTTTTCCTCTGGTGATGCTATCTCTACAGCTCAAAAAGGCAAGTTTATACAATGAAAGGGATGAATCTGGACTGTTCTAGAAAACTCTCTTTGGAGACCTGGACAGCCCCTCAGCATCATGGGAATCTTTGGCATGGGGTTAGACCTCTTGCTGGGCTCTGATTACCACTTGGATGGCCTCTCTGGGATGGTTATCTAAAGAGCCACAGTTATCCTCTGCTGGAGCTAGGTTGGCCAAACACAAAGAAGCAGCAGTTATGCTTCAGAACCAGAGCGGTGGCCATTGGACCCTAGTGTTTCGTGGCAGATGTAGCATCTGTGTGTTAATGGATAAATGCCTGTTAGATGGGTGTAGGAATAAATCAGTCTGAGGACGTGCTAGGTACCATCATTCTGTGTAAGGAGAAGAGGCTCTAATGGTGGGTGAGACATACTCCCTTCCCTGAAGAAGCATCTCGTCTAGTTGGGAGGAGTAACCAGCAGCATGTATCAGCTGCCCAGGGATTTTTCAGAAGGGAGAGGTCTATGGGGTGGAGCAGTCATGGGTAACCTTATGGGTTATATGAGATTTGAACCAAGCCTTGAAGAGTTAGGACAGTATTATAAGCAAGGACCCTGTGTGAAGAAATGCTAAGTGGTGGGACTGTTTGGGAGAATATAAATTAGGGGAAAAGGCCCAAGACTATGGATTATTGGACAACATGTGTGTTGATACTCTTTTATAAATAATTTAAGCAAAACAAGTGCAACATGTAGCATGGCGGGGGGTTCCTCTTATGGGGAAACAAAACAAATATTAGAGTCTTCTGATAATTTTTTCTTAATTCATTCCTACTCTGATCAGCCTCACAAACGAATGTCTTTTTAATACCTTTCACTCTGCTTAATCTTTGCTGCTCTCACTTTCATTTTGATGATCTTCTGCTCTTGCCTTTTCCTGCCCTTTCCTAACCCAGCAGGAGTCCAAACTGGTGCAGGAAGGGAGGGGGGCAGCCAAGGAGGAGTGGGTAAAGTAGGTTGACAGAGGTGAGACCCAAGTTGATTGAAAGATTTTTGTTTAGTTGTTTTGAGAATATTTCTTTAGAGAATTAACAGCTGGTCTACTTAAATAATTTACTGTTTGTACCTTGAGGGATGTTGACTTGATCAGTGCTCCCGCCCCGACTGTCTAAGTGGAATAACACTACAGGTGTCCTGGTCCTGGTATTTGGATATGCTAAGACAGAGCACACTCTACTCAGGGCGTGTGTGGGCATGTATACAGTCCTGTCTCACTGGGGCTTATTGTTGCAATTAAGGTGTTCTATCCAGACGAGACGAAAGGAATTTTTATTTAAACATGAGAAAGAGACAGAAAAAGCCCAACAAGATTGAACATGAGAGGCCTTCCTAGTGTTAGTTGTGGAAAAATTAAATGAACAAATTGGCCTGCCAAATAAGAACATAGTTGTAGATTGGCATCTTGGAAACAGAGTAATGGAACCTTATCAATTGGATCTGATTGATAAGAAAGTTACTAGTTCAATAGAAAGGATGAGAAGAGGGATGGGGCAACAAGTGATAGAGACATGGTGTTAGGAATGGCATAACCATAAAAAAAATAAAAATTCCATGAGGAATAACTGGAAATTCTGTTTAGAAATCAGTTACCTGTATAATCAAATAACAGTGGGGAGATGCTCTGGATCAACTGGGAAGGACAATGAGATTTCAAGAAATGTGAAGTGACACAGTGAGCTCCAAAATCATGCAGGGTAGCAATGTTGGGGGAATGTAATTACCTCAAGTTAGATGGGCAGAACACTTTATTAGAATAAAAAGAGGAGGTGAATTTTTAGACATAAAACACTATGACAAGGCAGTCAGGGACCTATAGGAAAAGGAAATTCTGCATTTGATCCTTACAGGTAAATAGGATCACTCCAGGGAAGTTACACTGCTGTTCAGTTTTTGAAAAGAGAACCGTGAGAGTGCTTCCTAGGTACTAACTGCCTGGGAGAATACTAAGAACCTTGAAGAATGTTTGTATAACTGCGTGTACAGAGGGTTTGCGATTCCATTCCTTCATGTACTACTCCTGATAATGTTCTGAGAGGGGGCCATCTCAGTTGTTCAAGAGAGGAACAGATTCATTGAGATGAGCGACTTGTTGGATGTCCTGCAGCCTCTGTTGGTAGGAGCTAGGATGTAAACCCAAGTTCACTTTTTCTACACTGCTCTCACCTGTACTAGCAGCTGTGTAGGCCTTTCCCGAATAGATTAAGGATAAGAGGATCAGTCATCTCTGAAGCATTTGCTTGGAAGCCCTCAATTTGCATCACTACTTACGCACTGGCATATACTTATTCCTTCTCTAGGGTTTAGAAAGGTAATGATTCTATATGGAATCATATTTTTGTTATTGAATATTGAATTAAAACATTTTAAATGTAGAATGAGCCCAGTTTTACAAAAAATAAATTTTATATGTAAACAAAGGAAAAGACTAGAAATAAATACATCTTTAAGTGGATTATAAGTGATTTTTTTCTTCATATTTGTATTTTTCCAATTTTATACGGCAAGCATATTTTCTACAAGCATAAATATGTATGTGTATATATGTGTGTATGTGTATATAATAGTATATATTTAGAAAAAGACTCTCGTTACGAACAGTTTTGGTCCTTTTTAAAAATAAAGCTATAAATCTGTCATGCAATTTAGAAGAAAGAATTACCACTCCAACTTCAGACAATTGTGTGCAATCTTTTGATATCACTTCTAGATCTGTGTGCATTCTAAGTTAAATTAAATGGAGGCTCTGGATTTTAAATCAGAGAACTTGGATTAGAATTCGGACTCGGCTGCTCACAGTGGTATTTACTTAACTTACCCAGTTTTTGAAAACTGTGAAGCACTGATGATATTGAATGCCATCGCCGCAGGCCAGGTTGGTGGGCTTCAGGGCAGTTGCGCTGAGGGCAGCTGCAGTACGTGGACCGCTCGCTCTCCCTCTCCCTCTCAAGAGGTCAGCGGGCCTCCCCTAGACAGCCTTACCCTGAGCGCAGGAAGCTGCGCTTCCTCCAGGGCACCACGTGGTGGCGCCTTTTGACATCTCCAGCCTCATAGTTTTCTCCTTTACATCATTTTTTCTTCATTCTGAATTTTAAGGCTGTTCCCCAACTCCCTTCCAATTTCCCCTTTTCATTAGGAAAGCAATTCAGAGAGGAAGGTAACAGTACCCAATTTCACCTTCCATGTTAAAAATGAGTATTATTTTAGTCTCTCAGAGATTAAAAAATTCTTACTTCTGTCAAAAGTGTTGGTTAGGGGTGGAGATGGGCTATATTTTGCTTTGCTTTTTAATGAGTTTATTATGTTGGAGCATTAGTCATCTTGTGGGATTAAATGAATTTCCCACCAATCAGGCTTAAATAACTCACATTTTTGATAAAACCCCAAAGTCCAGCTGATTCATGGCAGAGATTGTTTGGGTTTGAAACATATGGTGGTTTAAAAAAAAAAAAAAACACTGAGTCCTCAACCACAAATACATCAGCATTTCAAAGGTTTCTAAAATGTTTGATTCATCACTGTCTCAGCCCCTGAAATTACACAATATGTTCCTCAAAGTCAAGATAATCAAGAAAGGAGAAAAGTTTTAATTTACAAGATTTAAAAATATGTTCCTTAGTTCATTACACAGCTGCCACCTTATCTGAATTATACTTATGTTAAACACTGTCGGTTCTGGTTGTCCATACGTGCACGCATGCATGCACACGCGCGCACACACACGCACACCACTGCAGGTATGAGTTGAATATAAAAAGCAAATATGAATAAGGGACCTCATTTGAACTGAGTCTTATTTACAATGGTATTGCACCCTATGGGGCCCTATTTGAAGTGGCACATCTTCTGTTTTACCTGTATTAATTACTGATGTGGCCTTATCTCCCTCCTGCCTTGGTATTTTCAAGGCTCTGTTTTGGCTATGTTTATTTTATAACACATGACACAGGGTAGTCTGCTGGCCACAACTGTGAACTTTAAGATTTAATTTTCTAGTTCTACATATCAGAAGACTAGTATGCTGTGGGGTAAATCACTTAGCCTTTCTTTGTTTCAATTTTTTCCACTTGACCAAGTAAGACTCTTTATTTTCTTTTGGAGATTTTTTTCCCCAAAGAATTCACTAAATAATGTATAAGACTTGAAGGTGGTGTTTTTAGGGGGACTAAGGCAGAGTATTTCCTTTGAGAGGAGAAAATGGCCCATTGTTGAAGCATAGGATGAGATTATGATTCTAATTTATTCTCTTTGAACCTAATGGTAAATGCTGCTTGCTGTACAATATGGTCCTTAGGGCATTTCCTCTACCCAAACCTTTCCTTCGAACAGCTGGCACCTTTTGGACTGCTAAAGAGAGATTCCCCCACCCCTCACCCCATAGATCTAGGGCTAAATTTTATAATTTGGGAGAAAGCGATGGTCAGCTGAAGTCCCCTGGTCATGACTAACTTCCACCAGTAGCTGGTCTCCAGATCTTGCACGATGCCTCCCCACCTACTGCCCAGTAGAACCAGCTTGCTCCTCTCAGTTATCAGTCTCAGTGACTGACCATAATTTGGATCCACCTGAGTTTTTGAAGGGAAAATTCTGTCTCTTCCTGATTGTGCATTAATTTATTCATTTATTTATTCAGTGAATATTTACTGAGTTTCTCCTTTGTGCTAGGCATTGTGTTGGGGGTACCAAGATGATTAAGACTTTGAAATGCTTTGAGAGAAACATGAATATGTGTGTGTGTAAATACTCATATACATACATACACTACACACATATGTATATAATATATAGCGTGGCTACAAACAGTACTAGTACAAGCAGGAACAGAATGTTACAAGTTAGTGAATCTGCTGTAAAACTCCAGAACTTCCCTTCAGAATTGGATTGGAACATCATTCAATCTAACCAGGGGAAAGTGATCTACTCAACCCCACATAATTAGATAGTGAAAGAATATGGATCAGAACCCAGGCTTTTGACTTTTGAATTTTCTTTATTGTTGTGTCCAAATGCCTCACAAAAGACAGACAGCCTTTATGGCCCGTTACCTACTTTTTAGTCAAAATGAGAACATAAAATTTGTATGTTGATGATAATTTTCTGTTCTGTTGTTTTCACTTCTAATTGTTTACAAACAAGCACCATTTTTACTTACACGCTAGAGTATGACCTGATAGAGAAAGTAGAAACTTCGGGTTTAGTAGAAAAGGGAGGTAAAGAGAAAACTAACTTTTATTGAACAGTCAGGCACTGTGTTTAGATACCTTGATCTCTGCTCTCACACTTAGTCCCTTTAACAGCCTCTTGAGGTCCGTGGTATTCTCATTTTTACAGATGGACAGACTGGACACACCCAAAGTCATACACTTGTTACCTGGTCAAGATTAATGACCCACCCAAAGTCATACAGTTGTTACCTGGTCAATTTCGACTCATCCTTAGGTGTCACCTCCACTGCTCCCCTCTTCTATGTGCACAGCACAGGGGGAGCTTTCACACTTACTTTCGTGGTCATTGGATCCTCTGTTTCCTACCCTAGGTGAGCTCTGTCAGCGCCGAGCAGTATGTGCGTTGCTCACCTTTCATCCCTCATCATGAGGAAGGCCCATACATTTTGACAAGATCCAGCTGGGATTCAAATCCAGTTCTCACTGTTACATGTAATCTCCCTGTATAAAGTTCTCTGAGATCCTCTTTGAAAAGGCAACATAGACAAGCCAAATATCAAACATTACCTTCTATCCTTGTCTATGTCGTGGGTAGGGGGAAAGGTCATTGGAAATAGCTGGGAAAATTGGGAATTAATTAGTTCATGTATCCATCCTTCTGTCCATTCTTTGGTTCTTTCTTCAGTATAGGTGGCAGGTCACTGATGGGCACAGCACCAGTAGACTTGGAGCCTAGAAAATGTGTCTGGTCAGAGATAGAAGGCAGCAGTGTAATGCCTCGGACCTCACTGTGGAGGGCCTGAGGTGTCCATTAACTAATTCCCAGTTCCATTTCACCCCTTCCACAAAGGCGCGACAGCAATCAAGGAAGGGCAGGAGATGGCCCACAGAGGAAAATGCAGAGATGCCGTTTGTGTACCATGTATCAACTCTGAGTGGCCCAGCTTTTTGTTTTGTTTTGTTTTGAACCAAATACATGTCTTCTGAAATGTGTGTTTTTTCTGATGAGGATTTTTAGGAGGTTTGTAGTCACTCATGAAATAGATCAAATTCGTAAAATAGATCAGATGACCTTGTTTCCATCCTTATTTGCTGCCAAATCAGTGTGTTACTACTTGCACTTGCAAAATTTCTGGACATTCAGCTGAAGGCACAAGGTTCTCGTGGAACAGTTGCCTTTGCAGTGAAAGGGACCAGGAGGTGGGAGGTGAAGCTGGCAAGGCTTATGCAGTGCCTCTTCCCGTTTTCTCCAGACCTCCTCTGCTTATCTCACACTTTGCTGGACCATGCACAACAGGGTGGGTAAAGGATAAAATTGCAAACAGAAATTGCATTTGCTTTTGTTTATTGAAGCCAAAATTCTTAGTATGATTTTATGAACCCGACGTACATGACAACTGAAATGAGAAAGAGATTTTAAGAACACCATAAGCATCTTTACAGTCATGGGTGTTGGGTGGAGGGAGGACCATGCAGCCTGTGTATGTGTGTATTCTTTTTTAAGTTGTATATAATCAATGTCTCCACCCTCTCCAAAAAGACCAGAACTGATTAGAAGAAGAAAAAAGACTAACCTGATGCACAAGATTCTGGATGCATGCCAAATACTAGAGTGAAAAAAATTTGGCATCTGACTGAAAAGATACCAACCAACCATTTGATTTCTATGGTTGAACACTCTCAAGATCTTGCATTCCTTTATTTCATTTAAAATATTGCTCCCTGAAGTGCAAACTGACTTCAATTTTGAATAAAATTTAGCATTCAAATTTATAGCCACTTTGAAAACTAAGAGTTTATTTATATCATATGAACCCAAACAGATTCTTAATTGCAGCAGCCCTGTTGCACGTGGAGAATCTGGATCTAAAAACAAAAAAGAAACTTCCATGTAGGTTTTTCCACATTTTTGGAATGCTTTCATAGCAGCCATCATTTATGGGAAATGGTATTAAAATCCTGCCATATTGCAGTTTAAATTTAAATGCACTGCTTCCCAGAAGAGATTTCAGTGTATCCTATAAATGCACTAAAAGGGTTTTTAGGTTTTGTAGACTTTTTTCTTCTCTTGCAAGCCTAGTTCTATGGAGAGAGATGATGGTTCCTTCGAGTGAACTTTGTGTGTTAACAACCTGTGCAGGGAGCTCGTCTCTTGCTCGTTTTAGCGGGCAAAAGTCATCTTTGTTTGCGTGAAAGAAAAGGTCTGATTGAACTAGGGTGAGCCTTTTATTTTAAGAAGAGTTAAAGTCTCGGGTGTTTTTAATGTTTTAATCTCTGTTTAAGAGGTTTCTGTTGCAAGAGGAAAATTGATAACATTTTTACCTCAGCAAACTGCCAGCAAACTGGCTCTGCTCTAATCCCACGTTTATAGTGATTTATATTCTCCGTGGCAATGTGCTGTAACCTCAGAGTGATACCACTGTGGTGTAGATTGACTGCATTCCAAATGCTGGAATCACATACATAATGTTTTTACTTTTAAATAATATTCAGACACCAGAATAAATACCATATGTGCACTGATGCTGGTTACAATGGAACCCTGTCATTTCTTGTGAGGGAGAACATTCTTTGTTTCTGATTCCTGTTTGAAATAAGTATGCAAAAGATAAATATGTACATTGACAGCATTTTGAGAAGGCTTAGGTAATTACACAGCTGAGATGTAACTACAGTTCCTTGAAATATAACATTTAAGACTGAAAAGTTTGCTGTGTTGCCACCACCCCTCTTTGACACACATGAAGGCAAGGATTTTTATCTTACACCCCCAGTGTAGGGTATAGTTTTTGTATTTCATATCTACAGCGTACTGTAGTTAAAGGACATCTGTTGAAGAAAAATTACCTCCGTGAGCACTGTTCATAGGAACCGTGAGACTAACATGCTGATGACATGGTAACAGGGAGAGTAACATATGTGATCATGAGCAGGGATGGATTGATTGGAAAGCCATAATTCAGGGTGAGACCTAATATCATCTGATGCCACAAGAGCAGAATTTAGGTGGCCTGACATCATCAAAATACAGATAATCAATCTCTCCAGATCCATTTTTTCCCCACGTGATAGTGAAGATTTAAAAGTTTCATAAAGTTTAGAAATACCTCCCAAGTCATACATTTTTAGATTTTTGTTTTTATCCATCTTGGTTGGAATTCTGATCCACCTAGACGTATTTTTTAAATCGACGTGGTAGAATGCCTTTCATATTTGTACATCTGTAACAGGCTCCAACAAGTCAATCCACATTTGCTTCTTGGGGAAGCATTTCAATCCAGGTTTGCATTATTACCATCAGTTGAGCTATAGTGAATTAGTGCTTATGACATTTTAATAATATTTTGTAGATGAGGAAACCCTGGGCATTGGAATTGATGGCTTCCCTACTCCTCTGCACCCCCGCCCAGTTTTGTGAGGTTTGCCCAGAATATATAGTGTGAGATTAACGTGTGAGTCATGCATCATAATGCATCTCTGACAGTTTATCTGGCACATGACTCAGAGTTTGGGTAAGTCTTGCATCCTTTCTGGGAGTTATTTGTAGAAGTGTTCACCGTTATAAAAATGCACAAAAGTCCCTTTTTGAAGTTGAGAAGATATGAGACAAATATTGAACCTCTAATGTAATGTCTTTCCTTTTCAGCTTTTCGGATGATCCCCTATCCCTTGGAAAAGGGGCATCTGTTTTATCCTTACCCAATCTGTACAGAAACAGCAGACCGAGAGCTGCTGCCCTGTAAGTCTCACCTTTGCATTCCCCTCTTCAGCCAGTGAGGGTGGGGATGGGAAGAGGTGGGGATGAGAAATGTTTATAATGTCCCTTGCCTTTTATTGCTCTCCTCCCAAACCCTGTCCTCATTTGATAGCATATGCATTAAAGTGAGTTATGTGAGTGGGTTTGGCTTCCTGCCCCTGCAAGTCTTTCCCAATTCGTCGAAGGGAAAGACCCCAGAGGACTGCAGTTTAAATGAAGAGACATCATATACTGGTTGGACTGAGCACAGAGACCCCTAGTTTGGGGCTGATGTTCGCTGGGCTGGTCCACTGTGCACAGTTCTTCCTGAGCTCCCTAGCTGGTCAGATGCAGTCTGCACAGACTGGAGTTTGAAGAGGAAGCACTGACTTCAGAGGGAGCTGCAGATGAGTCACGGATGGGAGGGCAGCACCAGGACGCTGGCATCATTGCCAGAGGCGGAGTCGTGGGGAAGGGCGGGTGCTCTCTGTGGTGATGCAATGCTCTTGGCCAGAGGGATTTCCCGTGAGCATCTCGTGGATTGCACGTAGTGCGTTGATGTAACATGTGCAGAGCACACGTGCAACCTCAGCGCTGTATCCAGCACAAAGAGGGGAACCCTGCCCTCGACTACTTTATGAGCTAGCAGTCTGCTGGCCTACACCACATGTGGAAAGTATGATTTGGTTTACTGTAATACAACATTGTTTTGACAATTCCTGCTAACTAGTTATTATCAAGTCATACTGTGTACAGGGATCGTGTCCAGCCTCTTCATGTGGCCCTGACTTAGGACATATTTTTCTCCCTCAGATAATAAGCTCCGAATTTGGCTATTCTCTCTTCCCCATCCTCTCTCCTGCCACCCACTCCTCTTTACCAGCCCCAGTTATATCATAGCTCATAGCTATAACATATTTAAATGCTTTTCCAGAGGAATAGTGTAACTTTGGAGCCCTGGGTACATAGTAAATTGTCCAATGCCAACCTTATGGAGCCAGTCATAAATCTCCAACGTGGTGGGGTCTGGGTGCAAAACAAGTGGCTGTCTCAGACTGAAGGAGCAGGAGGGAGCGCACTTGTCTCCTTGCCTCCAGGCCCAACGTTAGATTTGTGGCTTAGCGAACTGGGAGATCCCAGTGATGCGTTCTTCCTCGTTGTCTGAGGTTTGTTGTGGAAAAGGGTCTGGTGCCTCACACTACGTTAGGTTTGATTCCAGAAATCCCTGTTACGGGCCCATACTTTACCTTTTGACTCCCCCTTCAGGGAGATCCTTGTTAAAGTTTCCATTTTCTGGTAAGAAAGGCCGTTTTCTGAAAAGTACACTTTTAAAATGTTTTAATTGAGTCCAATTAAGTTTCCATGGAGATAGATTCACTATTAGGACAAGATTACAGTTCTTAAAAGAAATTTTATGGGAATAATCTTTATAAGCCTGAAATAGAAAATTATAGGTCACACTTATTTAATTGGATGCAGTTGTCCGAGTCTGGTCTCCCCTCGCAATCCTTTGGGGGTTGGAGGTGGATGGTGAGGATGGTGAGGATATAGAGAGGGTCGGTTGCTTTAAATGCTACCCACGTTTTGCACATTGAAAGTGTCGTCGTTGCCACAGTCGGCCCTGCGCACTCGCATCCTGCCTTTGAACCCTAGTGGGGAGACTTTCCTGGATTCAGGTGCACCTGCTTATTTGTGCTTTGTCCCTCCCTGCTCCTCTCCTCCCTCAGTTTCAGCAAAGTGGATTAGTGTTCAGGGCTCTAAGTCATGCAAGCTGCATGGCTGAGGAAGGGCCTTTAGATCTTGGATTTCCTGAGGAAAATGGAGCACTTGGTCCTTCTTGGAGCACTTGGTTGAGTGGAGTATCGCTCACATGCAGTGTCATGGCTCCCCGCCACCTGGGCCCCCGCAGTTGGTGTTTTCTTCTGCACAGGCCAGCCCCTTTCTCCCCTGATCAGCACGCCCACTGGCCCAGGTCACAGACAGCCACACCTCGAGCAGAAAGCCGGGGAGTCCATTCCCTCGGCTTTTCTGCCACAGCTTTGTGGTTTCCCCAAACTCAATGTTTGAAATTTAAAAGTTATGAAAGGTGCTCTAAAGAGCACCAGTTATTCATTTTTTTGGTGGTTATTGGAAGTATATTTGTCATCAAGAATCTCCTACAATTTTGTCAGATGACCCTCACAGCCTTGCTCCCCAACCCTTGAAGATTGAGTGGCCTAGCTGAATGTCTCTGTCAAGGCGGCACCCTCCATTGACATACTTAGAGTGTTCCAGGAAAAAAATACAAGATAAACTATTATCACCCATATAATGATTAAAAAATTAGAGGAAGGTGAAAATCTAGAGAGAGGATTTTTTTTCCAGTATACTTGATTTTGGATTTTCTGGGTTTTATACAATGAACATGTGTTTTATAATTGGAATAAAGGTTTGTTTTTCTGTCTGCTTTTAATAAAGGAATACTGTTTATTAGGCATAGCTGGTGTTACTGTCCCTGCCCATGAATGTGTGACATTCCCATGTTAGCCCTATCATGCCCCTAGGTAGAGTGCCGAAGGTTGAGTATGGACTCGGGAGAAGCAGATAGGCAGCCAGAGGCTGGCTCAAGTGTTGGCTCTGGTTTGTTCAAGTGCCTGCACTTTTCATTTCCAACAGGCTTCAGCCAAAGCTCTGAAGAGTCAGTCCCATGTGTAGAAACTTCCCTGAGAATGCGTTTTATTCCAGCCCTAATAATTCCCTTTTGATCTTCTCCACAGCTTTCCATGAAGTCTCAGTTTACCCAAAGAAAGAGCTTCCCTTCTTTATTCTCTTTACTGCTGGACTGTGTTCCTTCACAGCCATGCTGGCCCTCCTGACACATCAGTTCCCAGAACTTATGGGGGTCTTCGCAAAAGCTGTGAGTATTTGCCTAGAGGAAGGCCTCTGGGAGGGGCAGGGAAAGCCAAGAGGGGGACAACAGGAGAGAGCTGAGGGAGTGTCGTGTAGAAATGGACGTGCCTCTATTGATCATTTGCTCACTGTTTAATTTTCATTATCATCAGTGGGATCGAAAGGTTGAAGGTCAAATGAGAAAGTGTAGGTTGTTTGTTAATGCATGCCTTGCCTCATTTCGCACAAAAAAAATTCTTTTTCCAAAAAAAGCATGAGATCTAAAAGGATTAAATAAATAATTAAGAGAATCCTAGCAAATGAAAAACGTGTGGGAAATTGTTCAGTTTTGTATAAATTGAATGACGTTATTTCTAATCTTTAGAATTGTGGGTCTTTCCTTCAAGAAGGATGAGATTTACATGTTCAAAAATTTAAATAAAAAAATTTTAATGGCTACAAACGTTTGGCTTGTTTGGAGAATGAAGTGAGAGGGTGTGAAGGGCTTGTAGTATTAAGAAGTGTACAGATATAACATTTAGAAATATGGAAAGCCAGTAAGAGTCTTTAAGAAGGGGTGTGGAGAAGAGCTTTAATAAGAAAAGCCATTTGTACTGACAGCCAAGAACCATTGTTTCCTTGTTGAAAACTGACCATTTCAAACTGCACTTGCAGTGAGAATAAATTTACTGATTTTGCCACAGATGAGTTTCAAACAGAAGGAATAAGAAAAAGTGTATCAATTATTTCCCTGGAACTCCATTCTGATTTCAAGGCAAATGGAGTCAGAAAGCATGATTTCTAACTTGGCTGGGTTGATTTAATCCCTTTCCAGATGATTGACATTTTCTGCTCGGCAGAGTTCAGGGACTGGAATTGCAAGAGTATTTTCATGCGTGTTGAAGATGAACTGGAAATCCCACCGGCACCTCAATCTCAACATTTCCAAAACTGAACTCATCACCCTTCTTCCCCCACCACCAAAACCGCTCTTCCTCCTGTATTCCTGACCTCCGCCAGTGGCACTGCCATCCACTCAGTTGCTCAACCAGAAACTCAGCAGCCCTCCCAAGCTCCCTCTCTCCCTCCCCACATCCCGTCTGTCTCGGCTTCCACACCCTGTCGGGCCTAACCTCTTAAGCCACTACATTCAGTAAATATAATTCACCTCTTCTTCCCCTCCTTCTCTCCCCGTGGCCTCTCTTAGTTTAGATCTTCATTATTTCTTGCCTGGACGCCTGTAAGAGTCTTCACTGGTCTCTTTGCTTCCAGTCTTCTCCTCTGCCAGTCTTTTTCTCCTACTGACACAAGAATGATCTTTCTAAATTGCAAGTCTAAGCATGTCACTTCCCTGCTTGGATTTCTCCAGTGGTTTCCCACCATCTTCAGGATAAAGTCCCAGCTCTTTAGCATAGCATGCAAGGTCCTTTATGATCTGGCCTTGCTTGCCTCTTCAGTCTCATCCCTCCCAACTTTTGCACAGACACTACTCTTGGGCCATAGTGAATTACTCACCATTCCCAGATGCACCAGGCTCTTGTGTAGCTCAGTGCCTTTGCACGTGCTGTTTGCGCTGCATGGAATGCCCTTTCCCATCACCACCCTGACTTGTCCACTCTACTAATGCCTCTTTGTTCTTTTATACTCAGCTTTCTTTCTAAGTTTCTCCTAAGCTGAGTTAGATGTCTCTCCTCCATGATCCCACAGTATTCCATGAATACTTATATTATCACATTTATTGTATTGTACTATAATTGTTGAAAACTTGTCTGTCTCCCTTTTAGAATGTGAGCTCCTTGAGAGCAGAACTATGTCTTTCTTATCTCTGTATCCCCAAAGCTTTGCACAGTAACTTGCACATAGTAGGTTTTCAATAAATGATTATTAAATAAATAAATGGTAGTGGTTTCTGCAGAAAGAATCAATGTAAAAATCAGATACAGCTTAGCATTTCTTCTCTTCTTTTATAATTATGGACTCAGAATTGAAAGGTACCTTAAACAGATTGCCTTCAACAGTAACATGATGGAGGTCATCTGGACTCATCTTCAATACTTTCACAATGGGGAGCTCACCTATTCAACAGAGAAGCCCATTTCATTTTTGGATCACTCAGATCTCTTCTTTATACTGATAAAATCTACCTCCCTGTAATTTTCACTTATTGTTCCTGTTCTACCCTCTGAAACTATAGTGAACAAGTCTACTTCCTCTTGCAAATTCTTAAGACAGCTAATATGTTCTTGGCCACCTCTCACCTCTAACTTTCTACCTTCTATGTTCCCTAGGCAGAATATCTTAAATTTCCTTAAGTCTTCTGTACATGATATGATTTCTAAACCCAGTATCACCCAAGTTGCCTCCCTGGATGCTCCCTAGTTAATGGACCCATGCTTTTTATTATTTTCTTCTATTCTCAAGTCAACTTCTAAGTAAAAGTAGTTGCCAAAAGTCTGAGTAGATTACAGTGTAACTTAGGAAAATTTAAAATAAGAATACATTTACAACATTAGACAATTACTGTTCCTCCTTTTATGTTCCTCTCTTAAACTTTTTTTTAAAGCATATCTGTAGAAGTCATTGTCATTGGCCTAGTATTCTTCATTATATGAACAAATAGCACTTGGTGGGAGTTTTGCACCAGAACAGAGCTTCTCAGCCTCTAGTGTGCATAAAATTCACCTGGCCCCGCCACCAGACTCTTGAGTGCTAGCACCTGGAATCTGTTTTTAGTAAGGACCCCAGCAGATTCTGAGGATGGGGGTTGAGGACCACGTTTCCTTTCAGGAACACCAATCTCAAGAAAGCCAAAACTTTGAGCAGCCTTTTGCAGGTAGATGGTGTACTGTCAGAGCTGGTGAGGCGAAAGCTTTCTAGGAATCAGTGGTTTCGCCCTGGCTGCACCTCGGAATCATCTAGGGAGCTTAAAAATTACTGATGTCTGTCCTCCCTCCCCACGGGGACTCTCACTTAATTGATCTGGGGCACAGCGTGGGTATCTGAGTTTTCAGACAGTCCCCAGGTGATGTGGGGGTGCAGCCAGGGCTGAGAACCACTATACTGAATGAAATGACTAATTGCCTAAAACTGCCTTAACCAGGGAGCAGATTGGGAAGAATGGAGGACATTACATAGCATATGACTGGGTGTTCTCCACGAACGGCTGCACAGCCTCCAGAACATCGGAGAGTGTGTTCATTACCTATGTTAGACAAACGGCCACTCTCCTCATTTAATGTTTCCAAAGCTTTGGTTTTGCGTCTAGGATCAAGTGATTGAATAAAATATAAACTTGCCTTTACAGTCTTCGTATTTTATTCCCTACCAAGGTGTGCTGTTTTGCTTTGTTACTCATATTTTTCAAATGTAGTTTAGATAAATTTGCTTTTAAACCTCTGTCTGGAGGATCACATTCATCTTGCTCTTCATTAAGATTTAGCAGTTTCCAAAATGTCTGGAGGGACTTCATGGGGAAGGAAGATGGATGGCCTGAAGGAGACAAGCCCCATCTCTCGCCTGCTCCCCCCCACCCCGCCCCCAGAGTCTTCTCCACATTTTCACCCTTGCCACTTCATTAGGCCCCTCATGAAGCCCCTACAGGTTACCACAGCCACTCTATAGGCTGCCTGCAACCATTTGCAGCTTGTGAAAATGATTTTCTCAGCCCTCGTCTGAGATAACGGCCCTGGGATAATGACTTTTAGTAGATGCGGAGAGATTGCACTGCCACCCTCCAGGCCACAAGCAGCTTGGGAACTCTCCAGCGTGTTTACATGTTGATATGCAGCCAGCAAGGCAGGCCACAGTGGAGTGTGAACCACTGGAAAATAGTAAAATGAGAGGCTTCAACTGGCTTTCCTCCCTAATCTAATCTACCTCAATGACTTAGGACTAACTCTTCCTAGAATGTTTGGTTACCAAGATAAGGTTGCTCATATAAAGAAGTTATCATTCCAAACCCAGCCCCTCACAGAATGTGGGAGGGTCAGCATTCTGACCCCTTCTACTTTGAAGGGCCCTGTCTTTCCTCCTCTGGTCTCTCTCCTTCCCTGAGACGGAGCCCCCTGACTTCTGACTCTCATCTTCACTTATAGGCCCTGACCTCTTTGAAGTCTGATATTGATTACAGTGAAATGTCAATTGTCTCATTGCAATAGGGCACCTAGAACTTATTCAGATAAGCAGAGGCGTTTTGAATGTTAACGAAGCACGTTGGGAGCCATGACCTTCTTCTAAATAATGGTGTTTGGGGAAAAGGAGGATCAGGCGATTGAAGTGTCACTCTCTCTTTTTTATTAGTTCAGTTGCTTTTTCTCACCACAAGACACTGATTGAATTATGGTGCATTTTGGACCGTGTATCTCTGCCCTCTGGACAGAAGTTTTAGACATTGAGATAGATGAGCTGTTCCAGGGTTGCCTGGTGTTGCTCATTCAGACTTAACTTTTCAGGCAATAAATTTCCCAAGTCTATGAGTGAAACTGCTGTTTCTCTATATGCATTGGTTGAGTCTCTGGCCAGAGTATTGACTGATTTTCAAACGTGAAGAAATGTAAATCAGCATCCCAAGCAAGGCAGGTTCCACCAAACTTTCTTTTTTTTAATACCTCCTGAGGAAAGCCACTGACCTTTATCTGGTTTCTAAGTGAAAGGGCTTAGCAGCATCAGATGACTTGTCACATTGTCTGCCTCTTCCCTGTGGCTGAGGGGTGGGGAGGGGGATGTGGGAAGGGGTGCTAAGGAGGAAGGTAGCTTAGTAATCAGGGATGCACACCTCAACTGAAAAGGTTCAAGGGATTCTTTTCTCACTTCTCCCAAGGATAACACATTCTAGATGTGAGGGAGAGCAGTAAATCATCACGTATATTGGAGGCACTGGGACTTAACTCTCTTGTGGAACCTTGTTGAGAAGGGCAGGTATAGTCGAGGAAGGCAGGGCCCACTGTATCCTGCTGTGCAGTGTGGGAAGAGAGGCAATTACAGGCATCAAACAGGGTGAGGCTCACCTTGATTTCCAGAAGCCTCACTTTTCCACTTTTTATCAAAATGAGGTCAGTGCCCAAAACAAAGCAAACAAACAAACAGGTATTTATTTGAACCAACTTTGCAACAACATCTCCATTCATTCTGCTGCCAAGCTGAGACTCCCTGATATCCCCTCGTTTTAGTGCATGAAGTCGCCCAGAGTGCAGACTTTGAGTGATGCCTTTCATCTAACTGCACTGGTTCATGCTAATACTTCACTGATTCCTTCCCCCATGAGTCACAACTTTGGCAGTTCTAAATCTGTTTTTGGTCAAGTCTTTAGGATATGATAACTTCACCAACAATATCACCTTGTTCCTTGATCCCCATCTTCCAGCCCTTGTCAGAATCTGGTTTATCCAGACCACTTCAACACCTCGCTTCTCTTTATGGAACTGAGTGTTAGAGGCAAATGCTGTGTTTTATGGAGCCTTGGTGGTCTCTGATTACATATAAATGAGTAAAAAGATATATATGTGTGTGTGTGTGTTATATATATTTTTAATTTTATAATGTTATCATGTTGGGTTAATGCAATCAGTAGATTTGTTCCACATTATCTTCTCATAACCAGGATTTTACAAACTCTTTCAGAGGCAGTTTGGGAAGTACTTACTCATTCCTGGGCCCAGTATCTCCCATGATGCCTTCCAACTGCATTCAACTCTAAACTGAAAAGGATAGGCAGTCCGTTCTGTAGGGTGAGCATCTCAAGTGGTTCTGTGCACTCACCAAAGGATAATTTCAGAAGGTTACCAGAAGTTGCCATATATCTAACACCCACTTGAGGAAAGAGCCATCCACCTTTGCTCAAGTACTAACATGGCTCCTATTTCTTAACTGCAACCCAGCCTAGCCTTTAAGGCCCTCCCTAGCATTCTTCCTAGCACTTTTGAACTCTGCCTCTATCTCTCCAGCCAGCTCAACTATTTATTATCGTCTGGTCATTCCAGCTGCTTTCCCATTTCTGTTCTGTTTATTGAGCCTGGAGGGCCCACCTGCTCATATTTCTTTCCTTATCATCCTTACCCCATCTCTATCTTTGATATTGCAGCCATCCATTGGGGTCTATTTCAGTTGCCTCATTTTAGGTGTTTCCTGATCCTTTGAACACAATGCATTCTCTCCCTTTACTGAACCTTCCTGGTGCTTTGTTTGTGCTTCTTTCTTCTGTTTCATCGTGGTCTCTCTGGTATTATTACTTGGCTGTGCTCAGGTCTTAGTGCCTCCCGCAGCATTTGAGCTTGCTGACAGTGGGAGTTTTGTCCTAGACTCCTTTATATCTCACCCAGCACTTAAGTGCCTTACTGAGTAAATATATTTAATTGATGTAAAAGACTCAACATAGAAAAGGATTCCAAATCTTATACTATCTTGAGTTTCCTTATACAAATCTCACACCTGATGGTCCAGCTCTAATGTGTGACAGGGCTTCCAAGTTTGTATTCTACTGGTTCTTAAAAAAAAAAAAGAAGAAGAAGAAGGCGGGGCTGGCTCCGCGGCCGAGTGGTTAAGTTCACGCGCTCCACTGCGACGGCCCAGGATTCGGATCCTGGGCGCAGACATGGCACCGCTCGTCAGGCCACGTTGAGACGGCGTCCCACATTCCACAACTAGAAGGACCTGCAACTAAGATATACAACTATTTACCAGGGGGGGGTTGGGAAATAAAGCAGAAAAAAAAATAAGACAAGATTCTGAGGTCAAGTGAATTTGTGAAACTTGCCTACCATACCCCTTCTTGAAAACCCACAGTCCGTGGAACATGGGACCAGTAGAGGCGCCCGTTCTAACTTCATTAAGTGCACTGTCTAATAATTTGACTACAGAACCATGTTTCCCTCTGCATGTGTCCTTGTGTCCTACACTGTGCTTCTGTGGGAAATTCTTGGTGGAGTAGACAGTGCTGTGCTAAGGACAAAGGACAAAGGACTCCACAGTATGAGAACCAGGTATTGAACCCTAGCAAGATGATACCTTGGTTGTGAACAGACAGCGAGCAAGGAAACTGTCCAAATACCCCTCTCGTGCTGGGGTTGGTTAGGACACCTCTTCTGCCAGATGCTGGATGGTTTGTGGAATGAAGCTGAGTCTTCACAAAAACATAATCAGGATAGATTTGAGATTATGTTAGGTGTATCTCAGGCAAGGTACTTGGTTTTCTTAAAAGGCACAGTTAACGAGCATTCTTCGCTACATGAAAAGCAGAAAGGAGTTTAGTAACCAAATGAAAGAGACCCCACAGATCTCCTCAGATCAGCACCTCTTCAACAAGGACGTGTCTTCCAGGGACTGGCCAGTTTGCTGTCCTCCCCCAGGCTCCCATGATGCACCACACCAAGCAGGTAGTTCAGAAATGAGCATGAGCTGCACAGGTTCTTGGGAGACAATAGGATCCCAAAGCAATTCACAACCATATAACAAACTTTTTAAAATTGTCTTTTCCACTTAAAGTGAGTTATGTCCCCAGCTAGGCAAGTAGGTGGTCTAAGTTGTCCCCACTTTTTTAACTCTTCTGCCCACTTGCCACCATCTACCAATCCCTTTTGATGGCATTAGTCATCTGCATGGGCAGCCAGTGGATCCTGAAGACTAGTTAGTCGGAAGGCCTCGGAACCGTGGGCCAGCTATCAGAGCAGTGGAGAGGGCTGTCGGCAGACACTCCCCTTCTTACCTGTCAGCACTGGGGCGGGGGCTGGAATGCGGGTTTGATCATGCACCAATGTTTCCTGTAAACAAATGTGAACTTGCAGCCTTTTGAGAGTTCCACAGTGCAGAGACTTAGATGCAGGCATGGGTTGGAGAGGTTTGTTTTACAGCCTTCACCGAGATCTTTCCTGACTTCCCTGCATTTCTGGTTTCTTTGCAGTTCCTCAGCACTTTGTTTGCCCCCTTAAACTTTGTCATGGAGAAAGTGGAAAGCATCCTCCCGTCCAGTCTGTGGCACCAGCTGACGCGGATCTAGGGACGCCCACCTGCCCTTCCCCTCACCTCACCCAGCGAGCTGCCACCATCTCTTCGTGCCAACTCCTCATGGACTGCAAGAAAGCATGACTTTGAAAAAGGGAAGCCATTCCAAGATTTTAAAACATTCATGGACTGTCTGTTCCATATTAAAAGCTGTTTTTGTTGTACAAAATTCATTGATGTTCAGTTCTATTATATTTTGCCTTCAGAAAAGAAAAAAAAGTCAAAAATAAACTTTTCTGTATTGCAGCAACCAGGTGTGTCTTCCTGTGTCTTCCAACCCTGAAAGTGTTGGTGTCCCAAGTAAACCTACAGGTTTATATTTAGTTTACTGACGACCCACGTCTGCTGAAGCCCACACGATGGTTTTCTGTGCTGCTGGCACTCCTCTCAGCAGGCCCTCAGGAGCCCTACAGTTTAGTGACTCGGGAATGGAATCGCTTTGGCTTGAAAGTACCATCTTTTTCAGCCCCAAGCTGCGTGTCCTCATAACCCAAATGCGCAAAAAAAGCTTCCAAAACAAATGACAGGAAGCGTGAATGAAATGAGACGTGTGTCATAACAGGTTGTTGCAGTTCAGAAGGTCTACTCATTGAATCAAACTCAACACTAGAGTTCTAGGAATCATTTTGGTTTTGCTTTCCGAAAATTGGTTGTGAGAAGAAAGCTTTTAACAAGAAGCCACAGACCCAACATTCTGGTGCAGAACCTGACCACTTTCCAACATTGCCATTTTTAAAATGTTTTCTCATAAGAGTACTTTTTTTGTTGTTTTTATCATGTTTGCATTCTTGATGCTTGAGTGTGAGCATTCTTTGAGTATTTTACTGATCTGAACCAAAACAGTCATTTGTCCTCGCCACCTTTAAAGCCTTCTACATGATTCACACCTGCCGAGCATCTGGCTTTACTTAGGCAAAAGAAGAAAAATAAATAACCTTGAATCCTCTATCTGAAATGAAAAGTACCTCTATTTAAAATCTCAATCCAGTGCTTAAAAAAAGTGGGCTGTCCTTACATAGTTTGTTTCCCTTTTCTTTAGAATCCTGACTCTTTCCCCAGTGAGCGGTACACTAGGCAGCGTGTGGAGAAAACACCATGCCATGGCTCCTTCCCTGGTGGACTTCCCGCCAGCTCCTGGTCTTCATCCAACAGCAAAGGCAGGGGGGCAGGTCATGTTTAGGCGCACAAGGGTTTTTCATGCTTTTGGGCAGCTCTTGCTTCTCCCTCTTTTGTGCAAAGCCCTGACAGGGATGTGCAGATGGCTCCTGCTCTTCGGAAAGCATCTCGGAAGAGGTTCGACCCCTATACCCACACCAGTAGAGCTGCTCCTGGGGGGAGGGGCTGTGTCCGCCTTGTTGCCTCTTTGCCTCTTCTTCCCCCAACACAACTCTTGACCTGGAGTGGGTGCTCAAGTGATTTCTTGAACGATTTGATGCAATACACGATGGGTACAAATAAAGTTGTATGCATGTTCAGAGGAGAGAAGTTGGTTCCAGCAAAGAAGGGCCAGGGAAGGCTTAGAATTGTAATTTTGAGCTGGGAGAAAAAGTTGTAATTATCTAATGCAATTATTTGATTTAATAAATGGGGAAACCAAAGTCCAAAGAGGTTTTGACCTGTCTGAGTTAGGACTCTAGATAAGCCTTAAATGGGAGACTCGAGAGCTCATAGGCAATGGGCAGTGGAAATGGTCCAGTGTGAGTTGTTAGAGACCTTTGTTGCAGGAAATGCAGTAAAGAAATGTAATAAAGGATTTAAAAGCACCCTGGGAATTTGCTAATTAGGACTTCAGAGCAGTTTTATGGAGAACTGAGGCAGAAGTTAGACTTCAAAGGGTAAAAGGAGTGAATGGGAGAGGTGAAGGTGGAGAAAAGATAGTGACAGATGGAGACACAAGAGGGGATAATGGAGAGGAGAAGGGAGGAGCTAATCACATGAGGAGAAGGGAGATATCTTCTCTAAACCTGAGGGATGCAAGTTGTGTGAACTTAATAAACCTTTCACTTTATAACCCAGAGTCTCTCCAGACAGAGGCTGTGACCCCAGTGCTCCCCTTCTTCTGCCTCTCTCTTCAGCTTCCTCTCTCTTCAACCAACTCTTGAGAGCAACCGTGATGCCTCTTGGAGTTCTGACCTCCTTGGGCCTGGATGCCGGGGAGGTGCTGTCTTCCGTGCTCCTGCCTTATTTTGCTGCCTCTGAGGACTAGCATTCAGGCACTTAAGGGTTTTATGCAAATCTGTGGAGAGGCAGAGGCAGAGCAACCAATAGAAGAGAGCAGTTTCTAAGATGATCATTTTCACAAGCTTCTTACGCTGGCTGAAGGTCCATGGTTCCTGACTTCTTAATTGAGATGGCAACTGGAACTCCAGTTGCTTTCCTGTCTTTTGCTTGTATTTCTATATGAGGGGCATCAAAATCCATTCTGATGAGCTTTCCTCTCTGAAGATCCCACCAGCAGCACAACAGGTATCCCTTAGCTTCAATTTATATGTGTATGTTGGAATACATATGCAAACATTCTAAATTAAATATTAGCAAATTGAATCTAGCAGTGTGTACAGGAAATAATACAATATGACCAAATGGAATGATCTGTAGGATTTTTTTAACTTTGTTTATCAGTACTTAGTATCAAAGTCATTCTGCCTTTATAAAAGGAATTGGGGAGCCAGCCCTGATGGCTTGATGGTTAAAGTTTGGCACTTTCATCACTTTGATGGCCTGGGTTCGTTTCCTGGTTGTGAAACCACACCACCTGTCTGTCAGTAGCCATGCTGTGGCAGCAACTTACATAGAAGAATGAGAAAGACTTACACTAGGATATACAACCATGCACTGGGGCTTTGGGGAGAAAAAAAAAAGGAAGATTGGCAACAGATGTTAGCTCAGGGCGAATCTTCCCCTGCAAAAAAAAAAAAAGAAGCAAAATGTCAAATTTTTAAAAAAGTAAAAAGAAGAATTGAGAAGCTTTCCATATTGTTTTATGGCCCAGAATAATTTAAACACTGAAATTATCTCCTCTTTGAGGATTAGATAAAACTCAGGCATGAAACATCTGACTTTAGTGCTTTGTTAATGCTAGATCTTTGATCACCTTTTTACTATCTACAGTGGTGATCAGTGTCTATGCAAATTTTCTGCCGCTTCTTATGTTTACTTGATTGTCTGTTTTTCTACGAAATTACCATTTTCTATAAGCATTCAAATGTGTTACCACAGAGTTACATGGGTATATAATTTATATATTTAATCTCTTCTGTGTTTGTGGTTATTTCTCTTTTCTTATTCCTAATTTTGTATATTTTTGCTGTCTCTCTCTTTTTCCCCTATAATCGGCCTCACAAATTTATCTATTATTTCAAAGAAACAAGTTTTGGATTTATTGAGACATTTAACCATACTTTTTGCTTTACATTTTGTTATTTCCAGCTTTCATCTTTATTTGCTTTTCCTGGTTTCTCTTGTTTAAAAGAATTCTAATTTTTCTAATTTCCTTAGGTGAGTATTTGGTTCATTTTTATTTTATTTTAAGAAGGATGGTATTTAAGGCTATAAACTTTTCTCTAAGTGTAGCTTTCTTGTCCCATTGGTTTTGCTATGAAGTTTTCCTTTCATTCTTTTCTAGAAATTTCTGTCTTGGTTTCTTCTTATCCAGGAGTGATCACTTTGGGCATTTCCTAATAATTGGTTATCCATTACTACCTTCAGAGAATTTATTTTTAATGCTCTCTGCAATATCTAATGAAAACATCAAAGGGCTGACCCCGTGGCCAAGTGGTTAAGTTCGTGTGCTTCACTTCCGTGTCCCAGGGTTTCGCTGGTTCAGATCCTGGGCATGGACATGGCACCACTCATCAGGCCACATTGAGGTGGTGTCCCACATGCCACAATTAGAAGGACCACAACTAAGATGTACAAGTATGTACTGGGGGGATTTGGGGAGAAAAAGCAGAAAAAGGAAAAAAAAAGACATTAAAGATATTCAACTACCTGCCCCCAAATACAGTAAACCCTGATACCTCATATCCATGGATGACTTCTAAGTAAACTCTTTTCTTTTCTTTTCTTTTTTGTGCTGAGTAAGATTCGCCCTGAGCTAACATCCCCTGCCGATCTTCCTCTTTTTTTTGCTTGAGGAAGATTAGCCCTGAGCTAATATCCATGCCAGTCTTCCTCTGTTTTGGATGTGGGTTGCCACCACAGCATGGCTGACGAGTGGTGTAGGTCTGCACCCAAGATCTCAACCCATGAACCCAGGCTGCCAAAGCAGAGCACATGGAAATTTAACCACTATGCCATGGGGCCAGCCCCCTAAGTAAACTTTTGATCCCTCTTTCCATCATTGTTTTAACAAAATTCCACCATTCTTCAATATGAAACTTCAGGGGCCATGTTACAATATTTAAAACACAATTATATTCCTTCCACTGTTCAGATTGTTCTTCTTGCCCCATGACCATGCACTTCATGAAGCTAAAACAGGTCTGTGTGCTGAGTCACCAGGGAGCTGAGTAGACACAGGTAAGTGGTACCCCCAGGTAAGTGCTGAAAATGAGGGAGAAGGGGCGCCTTTAAAACATTTACATCACATATTTGGCTTCTGCTCTGCAGTAGTGACAGCTTGAGTCCCAGGAATTGAAATTGAAAGGAGGGGCTGCAGGGGCTAGACAGGGGCTTGAAGGAACTAGTCCTGCAGTTCTGGCTTTTGAGGGTCAAGGATGACTGAGGTCAAACAGAGGGCAACTGGCTGACGAGGAAATGTCCAAACAGAGGTGGACTGGCCCTCTCTCAGGAATGCTCTGGAGAGCTGCAGGAGCTCAGGGGACAGACAACTGTAGGTAATATCTGCATCTCCTTCAGAGTAATATCTGTAATTCTCCAGCAGCAGCAAAGAGGGCGGAAAGAAAGCTGGGTCTCCCCTCTTTCCAGCGTGTCTCCTCCTATGTCCGGCTCAAGTCGATTTCACAGTCTCTGGGGTCCTCAGCCTTGAAGTTTGTGTGCGGTCAACCTTAGAAAGAAAACCTTTGAAATTGAAAACCTCAACTGACCATCATCAGAAGGCAAGCAAACCTCAAGTTGGTGTGTGTTTCTCCCGGGAGAGGGTGGTAGGTTACAATTTTAGAGGGTATGCGAGGGATATAATTAAAAAAAAAAATTTTTTTTTGAACCACCTACTTTCTGCTCTGAGCCCCCATAGCACAAACCTGCATTCTGAAGGCTCATGTCCTGGTCACCTCTGACAGCACCATTATCCAGGCCAGCAGTGTCCCTGAAGTCTGGGGGCTCTCTGCATCCATGGCATACATGCGCCACAGAACCTGAGGCCCAACCCCCTGCCAAGCTCCCTATGACAGTCTCCCTGCTGCCCTTTCTGAGCTCCGGGTGCTGCTCGTGGGCCCACAGACCAGCCCTGTAGGCCTCTCACCTTCTCCACTCTCCTTCCAAGTCATCTCTGCAGTGGGAGCAGGCCCTTCCGAACACAGGCTCTGTCAGGCTGCTTCCCTGGTAGTTTTCTGGGGCAAAGAACTACAAACTCGGGACTCCTGCTTGAAATGACTAAAGGGAGAATGCAAGGAGAAAATGTGAATTAACGCCTCAAAGATATTTTGCCCCTCAAATCAAAGATAACCTCCTTCACATCCTGTATAAATTAGATTCACTTGGTCACTCATTCCTTTACGCAATTGAAATTTACTGAGGACCTGCTGTATGCGGGGATATCGTCTTGTTCTCCCAACTCTACCTTGAATTGCAGCATTTATCACACTGTTTTATCTCTACATTTACTTGTCTGTCCCGCCCACTGGACCACAAAGAATTCAAGTTCCACGTTATGGGATCATCTTCACACTCTCATGATCTGGAACTAGATACTCTATATTCCAGTATATAAAAGCTCAATAAATGTTGGCAGGAAGGTAGAACAGACAGGGTAGAGAAGAGGATGATGATAAGCCAGCAGTGAGCATCGTTTCATGGAAGTCCAGGAAAAAAATTATTAAAATGAAATAATTATTCCATTCTTGGAACAGCAGCTTAATGAGGAGCTTTTGTGAAAACTTTGCCAAATTATCATTTTATTTGGGACATATTAATTCTTCTTATCCCACATTTCCCAAATGATCATGGTTCATGTTGATCGTGTGCCACATACCATGCCAGGTGCTCAACGTGCATAACCTCTTCTAGTTCTCCAGTCCACTCTGTGACATGAGTACTAATGTCGTCCCCACTGAGCAGTTACCGAGTCAAGGAGCTGGGTTTGACCCTCTGAGCACCTGGGCACTGGTCTGGACGAAGTTGGCCACGGGACCCTCACTCTCCTGCCTCTCACTTCCTGCCTACCTAGTCTCTCCAGCTGGAAGCAGATTACTCATCGGCTGAGCTTCAGGCCTGTGGAAAAGTGCACCTGGGGACATTCCACCTCAAATACCCCAGGAAGATGCAGAGTCTGAGCGGATCTCAAAAGACAACGTGGACCTTACATTTTTCTTCATATTCCAGCCATGTGGGTTATAACAGGAGATAGGGAACTAATGTTCCTAGATTAGCTGGTATAAGCATAAAAACGAGAGGAATGCTGTGTGTGGACTTGAAACTGGAATAGGAATCCTGTAATGCATACAGACCAGGGTTTCTCACAATGAATTTTGAGAAATGTTTGTCCATTGAAATGCTTTTTTGGGATACATTGCAACCTTTACCATTCTCTTGGAAATTCACAACATCAGAAGTCCTAAGAAGTCCCGTAATAAGGACATTCCTTAACCCAGCACTTCTCCTCTTCATGAGATCACAGGACACCCTCCCCTTGTGTAAAGAATATTTAGTAACCTCATAACATTTATTTTGAAAAACATTGGACAAGACCAATGCCAAATCAAAAAGAGGATCTTATGAAGGAGGCATGTGGTCCTCTGAGCATCTCACCCATCCTGACCAGGTGAGTGTCTGCCACACAGAATTTGGAGAGGAACCCAGGCTGCATGCAGCTGTGAAATGATGCCATGCTCCCTCACCGGGCATCAGGTGCTCCGTGTGCTCTCCTGAGTCCCCTTGGTGCTGGCCAGGAATATTGGCCGTGGACCTCCAGGAGGGTCCTGGGGCCCTTAAACTGTCCATGTATACCAACACAGCTGAACAAAGTGGAGAAATTAAGGATTGGGGCAGTGGTCATAATTCAAGTGTTCTGTTTTCTCTCCAGTCATCCAAGAAAAACCTAGTGATGATACCTGAGAGAGCCTGTTAAGAGCTCTTTTTTTGGCTGTGGTGAGCAGTCAGTAACTATCACTCTCCTGGGGTCTCCACCAAGTGGGGTTTTTCACCAACCCCAAGGCCTTCGGGTCTTATATCTAACAAATTATATTTTACGTTATTTTTTTTTTTAAAGCTGGTTAGTGACAACTAAGATGGTTCCTCTGCGATTAGAATCTGATGTCAGAGTGAGAAAATCCCCTGTTCACTGGGAACTCCCATGTCACTCATTCTTTATTAATGATATTTATTCTCCCTCGTTGTCTTATTCTTTAAAAATGGCTCCCCTGGTTACAATGTTATGTTAAGCATATTACATTTTACTCCAAAATCAGTTCATATATTACAGCTCGTTACACTCCTGGGTATACATTTCTGAATAGCTCTCACTCCACAGTTACAGTTCCACGTTAAATATGGGCTGCCATGAGTGGAGCCTGAGAGAGTTGTCCACTCCTGGCTCCTTGTTTTTGCTGGAAGTTTTCTTCCCTTCCTATTTCATACTCCTCAGGGAAGATGTGCTCTCCAGTAGGAACAGTCTCCCGGGGGAAGGTGGAAAGTATTTTTCTCTAGAGTTTTCTGGAGGGAGGTTAGAAAATGGCAACTGTTTGGGACAGAGCACTGGTGGCCTTCTGTGGAGCCAGCGATGGTTTGGAACATGAGTGGCCACACCGATTAGGGGAGGCAGAAGATGAGGGTGCCAGAATCCATCAAGACCATTGACAAAAAGCCACAGTATCTTTCCTTCCGCAACCTTAACATCAAAATGAGTATCTCTCCTCTACAGCCATCAAGTTATTGTCTTCTATGGCTAGCATGCTCCTAAACATCTGTGTTGTTGCATCACTAATGGACAGTTTTAGGGATTTCACAGGATGTAATCTTTTTAGTTACTTCAGTAAAATCCACGATGAACATATTTTTATCTCTGTCTGCATCAGGATCTAAGCACAAAGTTCTAATGAGCCACCATCTTCTTTCTTTGCTTCATTCATTCATTCAACATATATTATGCATTGAATTCCGTCAATGAACAAGAAAAAATCCAATGTGCTCATGCTTGTGGACTATAGTGAGGGCCACAGTCCTCTGGGAAATGTCCTCATGTGCAGTCTCTGGGTTGGGGTTCTCACATGACACTTGATACCAAGCAACACCAGTAACCCTCTCCTCTGTGTGGTTCTTCTGAGTAATAAACAAACAAAATTGGACAGCCAGCATGCCATACCCAAGGGGGCTTATGAAATTATTCTCAGTGGGCCCTAAAGGCTCTCAAAAGGTGAACAAATCAAGAGCCACTTTCTCCTATGCAAGTTTGCCAGTTCTGATTTTCCCACAGGCCTTCTTTCAAACTATCTTAGCCACTGCCCAACACACTGTGACAAGTGACAGGCACCTCTTTTCTTCAAGATAAGGGGAATCTTCAGATGAGAAGTGACTGTCATGGGGCCAGGGCACGAGAGCCTCTGGAGCCCACTGCCGTCTCCCTCAGCTGCAGAGGCGAAAGCCTGAGACCCTTGAGAAATGAGGATCAGATTGTGTTCAAAATACATCTCAACCTCCTGGGGCTGTCTGTAGCCATATAAGGAGCTGGTCAAGAGCTATTTATCAGAAAGGTTCTTGAGGGCAAAGAGAACCTACAGGGCACTTCAATTAGCTGAGCAGTCCCTGGTTCAGCTCTGATGGGCCTGCAGCTGTCACCAGCAGGGGTATTGGCAATTGACATGGCACTGCTTTGCAATTTCATATCCAAGGACTACAAAGGTCCCCTTTCTCTCTCCTCAAGTCCTTTGAGTATCTTTGCCCATATTTGCACAGGGTCCTGAACTCCAGAAAATGTGAGAGTCTAAAAATAGCCAAGCTGTAGGCAAGTAGGTGTTTTAATCATGTACTTTAATCAAAGTGTCAAATGAGATTGTGCAACCATCACTGGTCAGCACAGCCAAAGACATGTCTTAAAAGGGTCATTCAGGTAATCCACCTGCTTTTCCAACATGATCCAAATAAGAACCGAGAATGTGAGTCATGACAGTTGCCCCAGGCCCCAATTTCTCTGTCTTGCTCCACTGTGATTACATCCACTGACAGCTTCAAATCCAGGGGGCCCTACCGCATCCACAGCAAGACTAACAAGTTCCACTTGGGTCTCAGTAAGAAATGTTTTCATACATGTAGATTTTTAGGACTCATATGTACATTTGCCTTCAAAAATATCTCTAGAAGTCTTTTAGTTTGGAAAGGGTCTCACCAGGTAGTTGAAAAACACACCGGGTTTTTTAAAATTAAGAGTTCCACACATCTCACAGCCAGTTTTCTGCCACAGAAAGGAGTGAACCAAGCTTTGAGATATTTGTTTCAATTTTATCTCTCCAGGATGTTTTCTCCATCTCTCCTATGACATATCTGAATCCTGACTTGATTGGGCCTGTCATGTACAGAAAGCTTTTTCAAAAATTCGCCCTGTGTTGACACCATTATGACAGCACTCAGAACTTCATACTTTAATGTCTCTCTCTATCCTCCTATCAGATTAATTTATACATCTTTGTATTCCCAATGTTTAGTCCAGTGTTTGCATTGGTGGTTGTCAGTCAATGCTGAGCAGAAGGAAGGAGGAAGGAGGGAGGGAGAGAGGGGTGGTTAGAGTCCTAGAAGTGTTTTCCTCCCAAGCTGTATCATGTGAGAACTTAAGCTCCCAGACTTCACAGCTGGGGCACCTGTACCCTTTGCATAATGTAATTTGATAGTTGGAATTGAAATATTTCATCAGGTGTGTTCAGACCAATTTACAGAAGTCACTTGAAAATTGTTTCCATGTATGAGTGATAAAGAGCAAGATCAGCCTAAAGAAAGGTGTGAGGCTGGGATTCCTGAGAAATCCCAGATCCTCTGCTTGTTCCCCACACCCCATCTGTAGCCCATATCCTACTGTAAACCTCAGTCCTCTGGAACTAGAAGACATATAAATAGTCTTGAAGGCTAACAATGAACTATCCAAAAAAAGAAATTAAGAAAACAATCTCATTTATCCAAAAAATAAACTTAACCAAGGAGATTAAAGACCTGTGACTGCAAACTACAAAACATTGAGGAAAAAAGTCAAAGAAGAAAAATAAATGGAAAGACATCCCATGTTCATGAATTGGAAGATTTAATATTGTTAAAGTGTCAACACTACCTGAAGTAATCTACAGATTCAGTGAAATCCCTATCAAAATACCAATGGCATATTTTACAGAAATAGAAAAGACAATTCTAAAATCCATATGGAACCACAAAGGCCCCTGAATAGCCAAAACAATCTTGAGAAAGAAAAACAAAGCTAGAGGCATTGTACTTCCTAATATCAAAATATATTACAAAGGTGCAGTAATTAAAACAGTATTGTACTGGCATAAAGACAGACATATAGACCAATTGAACTGAATAAATAGCCAGAAATCAACCCATGCATATACAGTCAACTGATCTTCTTCTTTTTTTTTTTTTTTTTAAAGATTGGCACCCGAGCTAAGAACTGTTGCCAATCTTTTTTTTTTTTCCTACTTTATCTCCCCAAATCGCCCCTGTACATAGTTGTATATCCTAGTTGCAGGTCCTTCTAGTTGTGGCATGTGGGACGCCACCTCAACATGGCCTGACAAGCAGTGCCATGTCCACGCCCAGGATCTGAACCGGTGAAACCCTGGGCTGCTGCAGCGGAGCGCGAACTTAACTACTTGGCCACGGGGCAGGCCCCTCAACTGATCTTCTACAAACATGCCAAGAATACATAATGGGGAAAGGACAGTCTCTTCAACAAGTAGGGTTGGGAAAACTGGACATCTACATGCAAAGGAATGAGATCGGACCCTTATACCATACACAGTAATCAATTCAGAGGGATTAAAGACTTGAAACTACAAAACTCCTAGAGGAAAACATAGGAGAAAATCTTCATGACATTGGTCTTGGCAATGATTTCTTGGACATAACACCAAAAGCAAAAGCAACAAAAGCAAAAATAGGCAGGGGGCACTATACCAAACTGAAAAGCTTCCACTCTGGGAAAGAAACAATGAACCAAGTGAAAATGCAACCTACAGAATGGGAGAAAATATTTGCAAACCGTATAACCGATAAGGGGTTAATATCCAAAATATATAAGGAATTCATACAATTCAATAGGAAAAAAACAAAAAACTTGATTTAAAAGTGGGCAAAGGACTTGAATAGACAGTTCTGTAAAGAAGACATACAAATGCCCAACAGGTATATGAAAAGATGTTCAACATCGCTATCAGGGAAATGCAAGTCAAAACCAATGAAATAAAAAAAAATACAAAAATGCCACAGTAAGATATCATCTCACAATTGTTAGGATGACCATTATAAAAAAAAAGGAAAGAAAACAAGTGTGGAAGCCTTGTGCTCAGTTGGTGGGAACGTAAAGTGGTCCAGCTGCTGTGGAAAATAGTATGAAGGTTCTTCAAAAAACTAAAAATAGCATGACCATATGATCCAGCGATCTCAATTCTACATATTTATCCAAAAGAATTGAAATCAGGATCTTGAAGAGATATTTGTACTCCCCTGTTCCTTGTAGCATTATTCACAACAGCCAAGAGGTAGAAACAACCTAAATGTCCATCGACAGATGAGATAAAGAAAATGTGGTCTATATATACAAAGGAATAACATTCAGCCTTTAAAAAGAAAGAAATTTTGTCTTATGCAACAATAGGGATGAAACTTGAGGACATCATGCTAAGCGAAATAAGCTGTTCATAGCATGATTCGTTATATGCAGTATCTAAAGAAGACAAACTCATAGAAGCAGAAAGTAGAATGGTGGTTGTCAGGAGATGAGGGAATGGGGAGCTGCCATGTAAAAGGTATAAAGTTTCAGTTATGCAAATGAACACATTCTGGAGATCTGCCGTCTAACATTGTGCTTATAGTTAACAATACTGTACTGTATACCAAAAAGGTTTTCAAGAAGGTAGATTTCATGTTATCTGTTCTTACCACGATGGCATAAAATAGTCCAAAAGTGTTTGTAGAATGCGTCTTCCTACCTTCCCTGTTCCTACCCTGACAGAGGAGTGTGAGTATTCTCTGTAGAACAAAAAAGGAAGTTGTTCCCTTTGAAGAGGGTTTCTCAACCTCATCACCATTGAAATTTCACGTCAGATCATTCTTTGTGGTGAGGGACTGTCCTGTGCGTTATCAAAGATTTAGCATTATCCCCAGTCCCTACCCACTAGATGCCAGTAGCAACGCCATCCTGCAGTTATGACCACCAAAAATGTGTCCATAAATTTTCAAACGTCTCCTGGGGTCAAAGTCATTCCTGATTGAGAGCCACTGTCTAAGGAAGAATCCAAACAAGCCTAGAAGTTGGACACCCAACGTGTCAAAGGTGAAGGTCAGATGCAGTATTTGGTGGTGGCATGACCTGGAAAGTCATTTTTCTCAGGAGGGCAGCATGCCCCATTGAGAGGGTAAATGTCCCCCTTCTGGCTTATGCAGCCTGAGTTGATGAGGACATCAAAGCACAGCTTGCTTTCAGTCTTTACCTAGTTTTCTGTTTCCAGGAAAATGAGAGAAGTACTCCATATTAGTTTCCTAGAGCTGCTATAACAAATTACCACAAACTAGTGGCTTAAAACACCAGAAATTCATTCTCTCACGGTTCTGGAGGCCAGAAGTTCAACATCAAGGTGTCAGCAGGGCTGTGCTACCTCCAGAGGGTCAAGGAGAGAATCATTCCTTGCCTTTTCCCATTTCTGGCAGCTCCCGGCATTCGTTGGCTTGTGGCTGTATCACTCTGATCTGTGCCTCTGTCTTCACATGCTCTTCCTCTCTGTGTGTCTCTCCTCTGTATGTCTCTCATAAGGACACTTGTCATTGGATTTAGAGCCCACCCAGATAACCCAGGATGCACTCATCTCAAGATCCTCAACTTGATCACACCTGTAAAGACCCTTTCTCTGAATAAGTCCACATTTGCAGTTTGGGGGATGTGAATATACTTTGTTGGGGTCCCCCATTCAACCCATTACATACTCTAAAATAAAGCTCCATTTTTTTAAACAGAGAGACTGATCTTTTTATATTTTATATTTTTTTTAACATTTGAAACAAAGAAAAAATTAAGAAAAGTTGGAAGTGAAGTTGAAAAACTATTATTTTGAGATTTGGTTGTTGACATGATGCCCCATCACCCCCAAATACTTCAGTGTGCATTTCCTGAAAACAAGGCTGTTCCTCTGTTTAACCACAGCGCAACCATCGAAACCAGGAAACTGACACCAGCAGAGCACAGCATCCCCCTCCATGTGGATGGTCCCGTTCAAATTCCTCCAATTTTCCTAATACTGTTTTTATCGCAAAAGGATCTACTTCAGAATCACACACAGCCTTTAGTTGTCATGTCCCTTTAGCTTCCTTCACTCTGAAACAGATCCTCAGTCTTTCCTTGAGTTTCAAATCCTTAACACTTTTGAAGATTGAGGGCCAGTTATTTGGTAGAATGTCCTCCAGTTTGGGCTTGTCTGATATTTCCCCATGATTAGATTCAGGTTATGCGTCTTTCTCAGGACTGCTCCAAAAGTAATGCTGTGCTCTTCTCATTGCATTGGGTAGCGTATGTTTTCAATTTTTACAATTACTGGCAATGAAGACTTTGGTCACTTGATGAAAGTGTATCTGCCAGGCGACTCTCCTCTCTTTCCCTTGTAATTAATAAACACTTTGTGAGGAGGAACTTTGACACTATGTAAATGTCCCGTGCCTCATCAACTTTCAATTTATTAGGGTGTTTATTTATATCTGAAAGGACTCATGAATTCCTATTTTACTCAATAGGTTATAAACTGTTAAAATCACCATTTTGATGCTCAAATTGTGCCACATTTGGCTAGAAGGAGCCCGTTCAGTCTGCCTCTGTGTCTTTTTGACATGTCCCCATCATTCTTCAATCATTTCCTTGCTCTCTGGCACAACAGGATACTCTAAGCTTATTTTGTATTTTCTTTGCCCCTAAAAGGAACTCTGGTTCCTTTTAGTGGAAAATGGACAGTGTTTTGAGAACCAGTGTGTTTGCTCTTGTGCATTTTCCAGACTGTTGTTGTGACAGTTTCTGCTGCTTCTCTCCTCATTCCTTCCACATGTCGTGTTTTTACCACCAGCAGGCCTCTCCCTCCCTCTCTTATCTCTGCCTCCAAATATCCCATTCTTTTCTATGTTGATATTTGGAAGCACTAACTGTGGAACAAGCAGCCACATAATAGCAGCCCCGTGCCCTGAGACAGGCTGGCCTGTTATCGGCAGGATGCTGGACAACCCACTGGCCATGGGTGCAGAAACCTGGCTGTTATATACTTCCGGGTACATAACCTCAATGGGCTTAAACATCTGAATGTGTGTGCGGCATTCCCAAGCACAAGCAAGGATTAGGACCAATGGCTGACTTACCATTTCACACTATGAGGACAACTGACTTCTTGATTTGCCTTAGTTCAGCTTTTCCCAAGATTGATCCTTAAAGTCTTTGAATTTGGAGGTCTTCCAATTCCAGGTCTTCCAGAGGTTGCCAGGTCTTCCCTACCTGGCATCTTTTCTCCTCTAAGGAAAGACAAAAGACCTAACAAATCCAACCATCCTAGCTTCTGCTCAGCTCAAGGACTTTCACTCAGACTATGCCCTGGGGTAGTACCAATTGGTTCCCTCAAGATTGTGAATGGAACCTGGGGGTTAACATGGGCTAGCAACCCATACAGTGTTCACACACATTTTACCATGTCCTTTCAGTCTGTGGCCCAACTCCTGCCTTCTTGATCTGATATGACAACCAGAGAAGTAGTCCCCTCCATGCAGACACTTCATCCCCCTCCTTGGGCTTTCTGATCTCTGCCAGCCTTCCCTTAGGTCTTTCTCACTGTGGACTTTTCAAGCATGACTTCCTATGGCCCCTCCATCCCTGGATTTAATGAAGTCTTAACTTTCCTCTTAAGCTACATATGCCCAACATTTCTATCCTCTACTCCATCCTCTCCTGAGTGGGCTTGAACCCTATGAAGCTGCCAGGGAAGAACACACCCGACCTCTTGGGAACCACTCTAGAGCCTAGCATGAGACCCTTGACATGCCTGATGAGAAGGGTTTGGAGAGAAGCAGAGAGAGGGTGTGGGAATTGTGAGGTCATGATGAAGAGTTGGAGCCAGCAGTCATATTGGGCCATGTGAAATTTAAACAAGTGAAGGAAGATGCTCAGAAAGAGGAAGAGGAAGCTGAACCACAGAAAGAAGCAGAGGGGCCATCAGTAAGAATGAAAAGTGGGGAGTAGCTACCTTGGTCTCTAATATCTTTCTAGAAACAAATGTCAGTTTGAAGCCTGGGGCGCTTCGCTTCTTGTCTGGGGACTCTGTCAGATCTCTACATCCTTACAACAAGCTGCCCTTTTTTGGTGTGCTAGTTTGAGTGGATTTCTGTTTGTTACCACCAAAAGAGTCTTGAACAGTCTTGATGACTGCATTGCCTTCAAGGTCCATGAAGCAGAGATTGTTCTCCCATGCCCTGGGAGAAGGGGGAGTATTCCTCTCACCTCACAGTGCTGCTTCCCAGATGTTTCTGCAACACCTTTGTTAAACAAACCATCCTTCTTTTTATGTCCATGTCCAACACAAGGATGTACCCTCATCTTCCCCCTCATCCATTGATATCTGGAGACTTTTCCTTGTTCCCTAATAAACAAAAAGTTCCCCTCCTTTTCCTTCCCTTGCTATCATCCTGGGCAACCTCAGTGTTCACATGGATGACTAATGCACCATGTCAGCCCGACAGTTCCTTGACCCATCTATTCCAAAAATAATGAAAACAATATATAAAAAAATCACTAATATTTTATAGCTTAGGAAATTCTTTCCCAGTCATAATCTCATTCTGTTTTGATTTTTGAACTCCACTCCCAAAGCCAAACCATAGACTCATCCTCATAACTGCCTCATTTCCAAAACCCGGATGTCTTAATTTTCCTTCCATGAAAACAATTCCTTAGGCTCCTATTTTTTCCCTTTAGTTTCTCCCAGTAAGCCTTCTCTTAGGATTCACTAAGACCATTTTTCTTTACTCTTACATAATCTCACATGTTCCCAGTTCCCTTCAAATTTCTTCCTCAGCTCAGCCAGCATCCCGTGCTCGGCCATGGACACTCTGCATGACCAGCACCACCGCTTCTCTCAACCCTTGATCTCCACTGCACTCACCTTGTCCATCTTCAAGGCTCACTTATCACACCCACTCTCACTGCTGAGCCTCTTATCATTCAGGCATATCATTCTCTCTATTTATATCCTCTCTTGTCTCATGTCTTAGCTGGGCCCTCGTTGTAATTTAAAAACTATTTTTTAATTCTTCCTCTCCATTTTCTTCTCCCAAGTCTAACTTCTCCTTCTCACCTGCACTCCTGCTCTCCTCGCTCCAATCTCCTCCAGGATTTTACCTCATCAATTTTTCCTCTCTTTCTCTACTGTCTCCATTTCAGGTCCCTTTTTCATTGACCTAAGTGAATGGTCAAATGTTTTTGCAGAAACCATCCCATCTTCAATCTTGCTTTTCCCTGAAGCCACCATTCAGCCTCTTCCCATCCCCTTCTTTAGTTTATATTCAATGCTCTGTCTCTGGTTCCTTCTTCAACCCTCCAAACTCTATTCTCAGAGAACCTGCTTTTTTCAAAGGAAAATGACTGCCCAATTCCTAATTCCAATTTACCACAAAGCCCTGGGAACTCTCCTCCTTTGGCCTTCAAGACATCTTTCCTCCATATTCCCCTTGAAGCTCTCTGATCTATGTTCTCCTTTGTCACCATTTCAATGTGAGCCTCTCCCAAAGTTCTCATTCTGGTCCTGGAGGGCCTTCTTGCTTCGCACTCTCTCCCAGGGCATATCATTCTCTCCCACATCTTCACCAATGTGCTTGTCACTCTCCCCACCCACCTTGACTCCACCCCATCTCTTCTGAGCTCCTGACCTACATTTCCAACTGCCAATGGGACATCTCACTTCAAACTTGGCATGTCTCAAACTGAACTTAGTGTCTTTCCCCTAAAAATTCCCCATCTTGTGTAAATGACACCACCAACCAGTCACGCACATGGAAACCCTGGAGACTGAATTCCCACAGTTAATCAGTAGCTCATATGGCCACATGGCCATACCGTTTTGTGTCCATTTCGTAATTCAGGTCCTGACTCCCTCTCCCTGATCACTTGCCATTACCCTCTTCCCGGTTTGCCTACCTCCAAGCTCCCGTCTTTTCAAGCTTCAAACACACGTTTAATCATACCATTTCTGCCTAAGACATAACACTAACTCCTCACTGTGTGCAGAGAAAGGCTCAGACTCCTTGGAAGGGCATTCATGGCCCTTCATTAATCCTTGACACATTTCCCACCACACCGTCTGTGCCCCTTGCTCCTGCCACACGAGTCTCCTCGCTGATCCCTGAACCTGCTGTTCTTCATCCCATGCCTCCACTTACTGTCTCTTCAACTAGAAAGATATTTATCTTCACTTTCTTTCAATCCAAATCCTCCCATAAGTGAAAGCTTGGACCAATGGCCATCTCTACTACGAAGCCTTCCTTGACCCTGTCTTGGCAGAACCAGCAGTTGCTCCTCTTGTCTCCCTTAGTGCACTACTTTTTGCTCTTAATTCACTCGCCCTTACGTTATAATTGGTTATTTTCATTTCTGTCTTTCATAAGAACTGTTTATTGAGTAACATATGCTCTTTGTTCTTAGCATCTCATTTAACATTTACCACAACTCTCCAATGTGGTATTAGTATCTCCCTTTGTCAAGGAGGAAATTGGGGCTCAATGAGGTTATGTTTCTTCTTAAGGTCACACAGCTGGTAAGGAGAAGAACCAGAACATGAACCTAGGTCTCGTTTACTCCAAAACTCATTCTCTTTTCCCTAGACCGGTTGTTCCCAATCTTCACTGTATATTGAAATCACTTGTGGAATCTAAAAACTATTGATCCACCCAGACATTCTGATTGAATTGGTGTGGGGTGTAACCTGGGTTTTAGGGTTTGTTATTTTTTAAGTTGCCCACCTGATTCTACTATGCAGCAAAGATCGGGAACCACTGCCCTAGGCTCTTCAGTGAGTCCCCCCGGGTCTGGCACACAGTATGTTTAATACATGTTTGCACTAAATCTTTTCTCCAAACGCTTTCCTGTCCACTGGACACTTTATTCCTAAATTCTAGGGTTGGCAAAAATTCAAAAGCAGATAAAGAAAGTAATTGTCTGGCTACTATGAGCCCCAAATTTATTTCCAGCGAAATTTTCCAAATCAATATAAAGAAGTTAGGAAGCACAGGCCAAAGTTAAGTTTTACCTAATTGATCCTCAATTGCCTTTCTTTGGCAAGAGAAGCTGGCTCCTCGGCATGCCCCAGCCCCTTCTCTTTTCATCACTCCAGCAGCCCTATGTTGACATGACTTGTCTCTATGGCCTGATCCCAAGGCAGAGCCTACCTTCTTTGGAAGAGAAGTTGAGGCTCTGTAGGGAAAGCATGTAGACAAGGTGCGGACCATGGCAACAATCAGGTCACACTCCCACAGTCCTGGATGCTGTTCCTGTGGCAGGGTGTCACAGCCATGCACTGCCCCAGGAATTGCTGGGGAAAAAAGTCCCATTGGGTCAGTCACTCCCCATGCTGCATTTACCCTCCCCTTTGTATAACTTGAGGTTACTTTATTATAGCCAAATTTGTGGAAGGAAATTTGCAAGCTAGACTACTTCTTTAAAATGTTTTGTCCCATTAAGACTTTATTTATAACTTTTAATATTAAATTCCATCAATGAGGAAACATCACCTGATAAAACTGTGCTGTGAATTTATGTGAACTTCCTGTCTGAGTAGCATATGCACTCTTATAAAATTCTATTAAAGCTTCTGTTTTGCTGCATCGAAGGAGAAAACAACTCAGAAAACCTTTCAACATCTATGAATGCCGTAAAACTTCTCTTCTCAGATCTTATTGGATTCAGATGTTGGTCATTGCTAGCAATCACCTAGAACATATCATCTTTTCTGTGTGCTCAAAGTTCTGGATTAAATAATTCATTCACCAAACTTCATTTGGCGTCCTCCCTATGTGCCCACACATACCTATTGTCTGTAACACAGAGCCAAGTACTATTGGGAGCTTTATGGCTCACACAGTAGTGTTCCTTTATAAAATGCCTAAAGCTAAGTTAAAGAATCTTGGTTAAGTGATATTCTAAGGCAATAATTAAGAGATGCTGCAGGGCCTGAAATGACTGAGTGCTAAGTGAATGGTCCAGGTGGCGGCTTGTCATGGAAGGTAGAGGAGAGACACAGGTGGAGGCCATACTTTTAATGCTAACTTTTGAAACTCAGCTTCTTTGATTGTGAGAACAAGAGAGTCATATTAGAAATTTGGTTTCGAGATCATCCCACCCTCATCTGTGGTGAGTCTGAGGGTCTGTAAGAGTTAATAGGATGGCATGGCCATGGAGACTTTCCTGCAGTTAGGCATATATTCAACGTGGAAGTAGGGGAAAGTTGCAAAGGAAATGAGCCAGGGCTCAGTCAGGAAACACACGCCACACTCATTATAGTAACAGAGACAATTTAATATAAAGAACTGATAACCAGGTTCTAGAGAACATGAAGGAAACCCTGAGGTGTAACAGAGACGGAAGTGCAGGAAGCAGCTACCACCCATAGGAGTAGAGGAACAAAGGGAAGAGGTTGGAATTATTAGAAATTAGAAATTTGGAGAAGAGGTCTCAGGGCTGAAGCAGGAGTCCTGCCCAGACGGTGCTGGGGTCTCTCAGAGCCACAGTGAGGCTGGTTCTGGATGTGAGGGAAACCCACAAACTGGAACTAGCTGCTGCTGCGGGAAGAACTCTTCCTGAAATAACATCCACAGGAACTTCCAACAGAAAGGAGAGCGTCCCTTCTTCCTCCTTGGGCCTTAGTCTCCCTCTAGCGCCTCCTTCTGGAAGATCCTATCAAGGAGCAGCGGGCAAAGCAGAAATGTGGTTTGCAGCCTTATCCCCAGGGCCCTAGCTGAGCACAGAAGGGTGGGTTTGGAGCTGAGAGAGAACACTCTCAGTTCCAAACCCTAGGAGCTCCAAACCCTAGGAGGGTTCACCAGCCCTAGAAAAAATGGGAATAGGGCAGCGACAAGCAAGGGAAACAGTTTAAACAAAGTAGTAATAAGTTCTACTATGTCCAAGCGTCCACTTTGTATCATTTTACCCATTCACTGGTTCATCCTCATAACAACCTTATGGAATCAGTGCTATTATTCACCCGTGGCAAAGGAGGAGCTGTAGCTCAGAGAGGTTAAATAACCTCCTCATGCTTATCCAGCTCGTGAAGGGCAGAATGGAGATCTGAACACAGGATTTTTCCATTGCAAAGCTCTTCCCATCACAGGATGCATAGTGTTTCCTGAAAATGTGGTTGGCACCTCTAAGCAGCCCCGAGTAGATTGACTAGAAAGATGAGGATAGATTTAGAAAGGTAAGTTTTGTCTAATTTGTGGAGGGGTAAGGGATTTGGGTCTTTTAGGCAATGGGCACCAGTGAAAATTTTGGAAAATGGCAGTGAAATGGTGGAAACGTTTTAGATTTATTTGGAAAGAGTGAGTGAGCAAGATGGGTTGAAGAGAAGAGTTTGGTGCCAGCGAGCCTCATTATGGACTAATTATGATAATCTGGAAATGAGCTGATAAAGGCCTTGGTTTGGGTGGTGGCATTGAGAAAGAAAAGGAAGGGGAGAAATATTTGGATGAAAGACTGAAGGGGAATGGTTGGACATAGATGTTGTATGAAAAGTAGGACTTGACAAGACATTTTCACATGTCGAGGTATATGGGGTAAATAGGTTCAAAACTTAGCTGGCTTGAACTAAAAAGCCTGACTTATGGCCTATCAGACATATGTTGTACATCTGCTTAACCACTAACGTAGAGAATGCACTCTCTTAAGAACGCATACTTTGCCTCCTACACCCTATTGGTAATGCCCGGATTAGCCCTCTCCTGACATCACCATCATGTTGACCTGCTAATTTGCAACTGAACACCTCTTTGCAATTTTGATGAAAATGTATCCTCATTGTGTTTAATCTATGTTCATTGTTCTAAAAAGATATAAAACTGTACTGAAACCCATGCTTCTCCAGAACGCCTTCTAAGGCCTTCCAGGGTTACAACCCTCGCTGTGGCTCATAAGAAAGTCACCCCAATTTTGATTTATAGGGTAGTTATGGATCATTTGTGTCGACAGACTCAAAGATAATTCTCAAGTTTTGGGGCCTAGATAATTGGCAGAATAATGATACAGCCTTCAGAAATAGAAATTCTGGGAATTTTTCCTTTCAGAATGTGGCCTCTGCCTCCCTGCACTGCCCCTATTCCCCCAACACACTGTGATAGCAGAGGATTCCCAATGCTCTCCCGTCTCAGCCTGAGTTATCAGCAGTAAATGTGATAATTTAGAATGAATTGAGGGGTAACTACTTACTGCTTAGTCAGGGAAATACTAGATTGGAGATTAGGAACTGGATACGACTATCAATCTGCTGTTATTCGCTATATATTTGACTTTACCCAAGTTATTTAACAGTGTGGCTAAGAGGATTTATTGGGATGATGGCTATCAATGGTTCTCTAACTTCAGTATTTATCATAATCACCTGGGGAGCTTTTATTTTTTTAATTTTTATTTATTTATTATTTTTTTTGAGGAAGAT
The DNA here is from genome assembly GCF_021613505.1 of Equus quagga. Lineage (NCBI taxonomy): Eukaryota > Metazoa > Chordata > Mammalia > Perissodactyla > Equidae > Equus > Equus quagga. Next base: position 99,096,752 of record NC_060274.1, read on the forward strand.
TAGCCTTGAGCTAACATCCGTGCCCATCTTCCTCTACTTTATATGTGGGACGCCTACCACAGCATGGGTTGCCAAGCGGTGCCACGTCCACACTCGGGATCCGAACCGGCAAACCCCGGGCCGTGGAAGGGGAACGTGGGCACTTAGCTGCGCCACCGGCCGGCCCCAAGGGAGCTTTTAAAAATACCAACGCTTGAGCCTGTCTTCAGAGTGTCTGATTCAATTAATCTGGGATAGGACCTAATCTTATTTTGTTTTTTGCCAAGGGTGGGGCCTGTGTGGGGTGGGCAGGTCAGGGAGGGTCCAGGGGGTAGGGTGAGCTGGGGTGGAGGGAGTGACCAGGGCCTAGTCTTTTTTTAAAGTCAGCGCCTCTGGTTAACTATTTGAATGCCTTCTCACGTGCATTCTCCACTGACCCCAGAGATTTTCACTACCCCTAGTCCCAGGGGTTGTCAGCACAAGAGAATTCATGCAGAACTGGTTTACCCTATTGAAGAAGATGATGAGCATCTTGCAGGATAAAAGGACCAGAGAAGACAAGATCTCTGCTTGCCAGTAGAGGCACAGCCCATTAGGCATTTTGGGTTTTTATAGCCTGAAACAATGAAAACATATTTAAAATTTCAATTGGACTTATTTAAGAAGAGCAAGAGTCTGCTACTCTACCTCATTAATTTTATGTGGGTACCATGGGGCTCTCTGAGAGGGATGGCTCTTCTAAGACTGCAGTTCTTAGAAGGGCAGCACATGAAGTTGTCCAAGCCCCGTAGAGCCCCAATTCACCCAGACGGTAGGTACTAAAGTCAGCACTTAAGGAAAAGTATAATCCAAAGAACCTTGAAATTCCCTTATACAAATATGAAGATAGTGGAGCTCCTCTTGCACAGTCAACGCAGTTTTCCTCTAGTGTTGAAACAGATCACTTATTCTTCCCTAAACTAACTTATTCTTCCCTAAGGGGTGGTTGGTATATGTTTAAAAATGGCCATTTGTACCTAAAAACAGTGTCTTTAATACAAAATTCAAACCTAGAGGACTGAGATGCTCCGGCTGAGAGAGTCTGTGACTGAGAGGCAAGGAGGCTGACTGAAGGAACATTCGTGAGTTGTCACAGTAGGAGCATTGGCCTGTTCTAGCCTACTACATCTCCCCTGAAAGCAGAGGGCACACATTAGCTTTTTAAGCTAGTATATCTGGGTATTGTAACTACTAGGTATAGAAACGAAGGCACAAATCAGTTTGGAGCAGAATTTCATTAGAGGGGAATCATTTGCATGCCCAGATTTAGTTATGCTAATGTAAGGGTACCGGCCTCTCCCTGCCCTAGGGAGAGGATGTAACAGAATCTTTTAAAAATTCTTGTGGCTTATCAGTTTGCAAAAAGAGCCCTGGAGGCTTCTGGTAGGAAAGGAGTGTGAGACCTCATGCTCCTCTTCCTGAGAGTTGAAATTAGAGAAACCTCTTTTTAAGAGTGTGGCCCTAACAAATACCTGCTGGTCTGAGAGGACTCCAAGAGCCCCAAAGGCATCTTTATTCTGAGAGAATCTTCTGGTGATCCAGGCTCCATAAAGAGAGGTTCCAACAAAGCATGGTTGATATGGCTGAGGAACCTCTGGACCTAGCCACCAAGACATGCTGTCCCTCTTTAAAACAATGGCTGAATGTGTGAGTGAAAACTACTCTTGGAGCCCAAGCGAGAGCTGTGGATTGTGCCGGGATCCAGCCCAAGAAGGGTATCACCTGATCCGTGGGCTGGAGCCTTGCAACTCCACAGGAGTGGTGTTCAATGATGGCACCCTACCTATAAAAGTCACGGAAGCAAAGATGCCTGTAGACCAAAGGGACTTTCTAGTTATGCTGTTTGAAGTTTCACTGACCAGTTGCCCTGAGGAACTCAAGGGTAAGTTTGGAAGCATTTAACTGTTTTTCCAAATTGTCTTTTTTCTCTTTTATGATGTTAAGGAGATGCAATCACCAACCACCCTGAACCAGACCGAGCCTGGCCACAAGAGCTATGCCTAGGCCCTTTTCCTTATTTCTAATGCTAAGATCTCTCCAGGAGGAGCATAGGCCTTATTACGGTAACTTGCAGTGTATGTGGAAGCATGTTTTCCAACTGAGCCTGTGCAAGCAAATACCCTCCCCTCCCTTTTGAAAATTCATTCCCCATCCAAAATAAAAGGTCCCTGCTTCCCTTTGTTTGAGGACACCATGACTCTGGAAGTGATTCCTCATGGTCTCCTATTTGCTGCAAATGTACTTTACTTTGTGAGACAACTACTTCTGGTGGAAAGTCTGATTTAACTTACCAGGAGGGAGCCCACTCTGGTTTCCGTGACAAAAGTACTGACCCACTTGGATTCAGTGAGTCCCTGGGATTCTTGGGCAATTTGAAGTGGGAGCCCCAAGAGAAAGATCCTGGATTTCTGCTAATTAGGATACATGGATGAACAAGCAATAAATTGGGGAAAAGTGTGTAAAGCTGATAAAGGGTGTTATACCAGTTATACTAGCTTTCAAGCTCCAATTATTCATTTGTAATGGGAGTAGGAACAATACAATTCTTAGTAACATGCTAATATTTATGTGTTTTGTTGGGACCTGGAATTGACCACCCCAAGATATGTCTCTCTGGCATGATGATTACTTGGGGCTGGTTACTTTGTAGACAGGAAAGCAACTGAAAAGGAGAATTTGCTTACCCTTTGTAAGAGACATTTACATTGTAAAGGAAATCTCCATCTGTAAAGATATCTCCCTCTCTGTACCAGGAAGAAGGGGGGATGACCTTATCTCTAGAAACTCTTAATCAATGGGAAAGGCAAGGACTTAAATCTGCATTTGTTTATTGTGGTTGTCTGGTAACCTCCTGTAACTGATTCCCCCACCCCCAACATCCTCCTTTGTCTTTTGCTGGATATGATATTTAAGGTGGTGGCTTCAGCCATTTTGGCAAGTTGCTCAGCTTGCCTGAGCCTCTCCCATCTATATATGTTATAAAGCTTTGTTTAATTTTCTCCTGCTATTCTGTCTCATGTGAATTTAATTCATTCTCTGGCCAGACGAACCCAGAGAGGGTAGAGGAAATGTCTTCCTCCCCTACAGTTTCAAGACAACCAGCTCTCATGGACCATTAGGCATTTGAGATCTTTTTCATCATCTACAAAAATTAACCAGAGTATGAATTTCAGATGCTTTAATGAGTGGGTCACCTAAATATTTACTTGAAGACACTTCCTGAGCCACATGGTAAGTAGGGAGGTATTGAAATTACTATATAAAATCAGTTTCGTTGACTTTAAGAAGTGTTTAGAAAGTATTTAATAAGTATTTAATGGTCTTCGGTCCTTATATTTTAATTAGTATGGGTTATTATTCATCAGATTAACACTAAGAAGTCAACACTGTCATCTATTTGTCTCTCAGGGAAATTTCTACAGTAATTTTACAGTTGTAATCAATCCACAAAACACCCCTGGTAAGAGGTTGGTTTATATACTTAGGCAGGGATTCAAAGTTGGGGATTATCTTGATACATAGTGTGTACCATGCTTGAGAACAGAAATTGGAATTGCTTGCAGAACAGTTGAATCATATCTATCCACTCTTTATTTTAAAAGTATATTGGTTTATTGAATATCTGCTGCATACCTGGTGCTCTATGGTTGAATCCAGAGTGAGAAGTGAAGGGAAATTGGTGCACGGAAAGGGCGGGAGGGAGGGAGAGAGAGCCTGCCTAAAAGAAACAATCATAATCATCCTTGGCTGATCTTGTATTAGAATTGTAGCTTTATAGATTAATTTTAGTAAAAAGTTGACATTTTACGATATTAAATCTTTTTGTGCTAGTCTCTCCATTCATTCCGAACATCTCTTATTTCCATTACTAAAGTTTTGTAGGTTTTTCTTACACTTCTGCACAGTCACTATTGTTTATTCCTAGGTATTTTTATTGTTATGATGAGCAATAGAATCTTAACCAGTTTCTCCACTTTCAGTCTCAGTCCTCCCACATCCACACCTACAAATTTATTCTCCTTTTAGATTGATCAAAGAGTTTAAGATTTGTTATCTCTTTACAGGGTAAGAAATTATGCATTTTTTGTTTTAATAATTATCCTTAAAATTTTAACATGCTTACTTAACAATGTCTAAAGTTTATGAATATTTCTACCCTCCTTCTCAACAATATAAAAAACTTAAAGTGCTTAAATTTGAACACTCTCCTTCCATCTTGATATTGTTGCCGATACTCTATTATGCCTTGTTTTGTTACCAGAAATTAGTAATTACTAGTTATTTTTACATATTTAGTATTGTAAATTTAACTGCATGTGTAAACGTTTATTTGTTCTTCATGTCCTCTTGCATTACTTTTGGAATATATCTCCTTTTTCCTGAAGTTCCTATAGATAGAGTCTGCTCTTGGTAGATTTTGTTTGTCTGAAAGTGTCTTTATTTTACCTTTGTTCTTTAATGATAGTTCAGCTGCATATAAAGTTACAGATAATTATTTTCTTTCAGGGTTTTCAAAATATTATTCCATTGCCTTTTTCTTTCCATCATTGCTTTGGAAAAGTCTGGTTTGGTCTGATTATTTTCATTTGTAAGTAACTTTCTTTTCTCTCTGATAGCTTTGGATATCTTCTCTTTTGCCTCTACTCCTTGCACTTTCTCTGCAATATGTTTTAGTGTGGATGTATTTTGTTTATATTACTTGGAATGTGTGCTGCTTGAAACTGAAGGTTTATATCTTTCATCCATTCTGGAAAATGCTCATCTTTCTCATTTTCTTCTCTTCTTTCTTTCTGGAAATTCCTATTATAAAATATATGATGGACTGATTCATTCTACTTTCCATGTCTCTTAACTCCTATCATATATTCTATTTCTTTATATCTCGGGCAGCATTCTGGGTAATTTCCCTAGATCTATCTTCCACTTCCCTAACCCTCTCTTTAGCTGTATCTACTTTCCTGTTCACCACATCTGCTGAGTTTTTTTTTTAAAGAACATTTTATCAGCATCATGACCAGACTATTACATTTAGCAATTAACAACATGTGAACAAATAAAAACACCCTACATCAAAACTTTGTGGAATGCTTTGCACTTTCCACAGAACAGAAACTAAAATATCTGTTATTCAGTTAGTCACAAACATAGTCCTTAGTTTTTTTGCCCATAAGAGCATTTCCTAAAACATCTCTTCTTGTAGCAATTAGACCCTGCCACTGTGGTTGACTGAGTTCACAAACCTCTTGTAACCTGTAGCTTTTCTGTCACTTCTCTGGCTATCCTCTTCTGCTAACCATTTTTTTTCTTGGCAGTAATTAAAATATTCTGCCACTGTCATAACTACTGGTGTTGCTGGGACACTCACAACCACCTTAGTTTTGTGGAGTAGCAAAGTATTGGCCTCTACCACCATAAGGACCAGAACTTCTGCCTCCAAAGTTTCCTCCATTCATGGGTTCGAAATTTAAAGATTGATTGTTGTAATTTCCAAAGTTATTGTAGAGTCCACCACCTGGAAAACTGCTTTCGTTATTACCAAATCCATTACTGCCCTCATATTTGCCACCACAGTGGCTGACACCAAAGCCATCACAACCATTGAGGTTTCCTCCATAACCAAAGTTGTCATTCCCTATAAAATAACCTCCACAACTATTGCCAAAGTTTTCAGAACTACTTTGACCTGACTGAGGCGCTAGCCATGTCTTGCTTAGCCAGGGGTCTCATTACTTCAAAGTATGGTATTTCTGAATGATACTCTTATTTATTGAGTTATGTTCACCAAAGGTTACAAAAGCAAAGCTTCGCTTTTTGTCACTGTTCTAGTCAGTAATTATTTCAATCACCTCAATCTTCTAGACTACTCAGAATAATCTCTTACATGATGTTCTTCAGCTTTGTCTTTAATGCCACTAACAAAGATCTTTTTCATAGGTAACTGGGCATCCAGTCTTTGGAAACCTTTTGAGACAGCCCTCTCAGGTTCCACGACTCTTCCATCCACCTTGTGTGGCTTTGCATTCATTCATGACTGCATCTGTCTGCACCACAATGGCATATGTGACAAACCCAAAGCTTCTGGAGTGCTTCAGGTTTGGAACTTTCATTACCACATAATCTGTGAGCATTCCCCATGGTTCCTCAGTCCCCCACTGGTTATTTTAAATTCAAACCTTTAATGAAGAGCTTCTGCAGTTTTTTGGGCTCTTTGGGAGACTCCGAATTATACATGATGGCAGCAGGAGGAAAGACTTTAATGATGCTTCCTCAGCTGTGGCCACAGGAAGAAAATCACTGAGTTTCTAATATCAGTGGCTATATTTTTAATTCCTGGATATTCTTTTTAGTCCCTTTTCAAATATCTTTTAGCTTAGTCTTTTTCCTTTAAGTGTTATGTATCTTATTCATGTTTTGTATCCATTTTGAGTTTTCTTCTATCATTCCTAAACAGATTTGTCTTACAGTCTGTGTATAATAATTTTTTTTATCTGATATTCTTGGGAGTCTAAGTCTGTGGTTTGTTTTTCCTGTGACTCTCGATCACGGTGGCTTATTTTGTGGCATGTTTTATAATTTTAGATTATGAACACAGCTTTGGTGAAACTTCATCTGAAAGAATCCTCTACAGGCTGGTTGAAAATGTGACCCTTAAAGAAGTTTTGTTCTTGGATCTGCTAGGCACCTCCATCTAGAACTATTGTTTTGTTTTAGGCTAATTTCTTGGCTAGACAATTCCTGGAGCGTACAAGTTATGTAAATTCTAACATAAACTAAGATGAAGAGAGGCTTATAGCTGTAAATGGTCAGAGCTGTAAGTTTATTTTAATTATTTATTTTTCCATACCCTAATCCCATTTCACAACAAACTGTAGTTCCCAGCTGATCCCCTATGCTGGTGGTCAGATTTTGCTCTTATTGAATGTACAGCCCTTTGAAGGTTCTGACTTTACGCGGGAAGGGATGAGGTGTTGTGTCTTAGTTCCACTTCCTCACTTCAGAAAGGCCCAAGACCTTATTTCCTGTACTGGCATGCCCTTTAATACCCAATCTTCTACATGGGGAGATTAGTAAACCTCCAATAGGGTGCCAAAGCTTGAATTTTCAGCTTCCTCTTCCTTTCTGGCCTTTGGAGCTTTCCCGTATTTGAGGGTGGGGGTGGGGAAGCTCACACACACATTTCAGACGATGCTTATTTTATCTTTTGTAGAATTTCTGAGCATTTGCAGCGGGAGGCTTCTTCTTGAGATGTTTAGTCTTCCACATTACCAGAAGAGGTCTCATTTATTTCATTTACCTTATTCAATGCTGTTTCAAGAAAATATTTGGTAGATGGCAAATTGTGCCAGATATTTGTTGAATACATAATTGCTGAATTAGGGAATAAAGCTGAATAACATTCATGCATTTTAAAAGAAAATTTCAGAAGATAGGTTCTTAATCCCCAGGCAGCATTGGTAAAGGTGAGAATTTTAGGCCCCATTCAAGGATAATGAAAAGAAAATGACATTTGGGGGTGAGCTTTTCCCCCTCATGGTTGTCAATATAATCTACCTAGGGATCTGATTCTGCTACAGTTGTTATAAGGAAAAGTACTTACATGTCCAAGAAATAGGAAAATTACTTTTGGACATCATCTCACTCTATTTATTGCTCCAAAAGAATGAATCACATTCTGGGTGGGTTTACACTCCCTAGATTTTACTTATTTATTTATTTTAAGGGCCTGTAATCTCATATTTCTTAGTAGCTATATTACAAATTAAAATGCATATCTGGGGACAGTTTTTCTTTTTCATCATGAGTAAACATGAGTGTAAATCTATTCCATATACTTTTAAAATAATTGTAATAAAATAATTGTAGTAAACTTGTAATAAAAATTCTCTCCTGACCCATTGTTTAAGATTCCATTTAGACGAAGATTCTCTCTCACTCTCCTACACTCCTCAGATATTCATGTAAGAACTTATCCTTGGTTCCTTTACATTCTGAAGAAACTTTCCTTTTGCTAATTTGGCCACCATCCGCAACAATCCTAACCACAAAACTGGACTGAGCGAGCAGTGGATTAGAGGTCAATTGGAGGTCAGTGATAGCAACATGTATTACTCTAGTCCTGCTAGATTGTTTCTAGACCAGAAGGTAGAGGAAAGATCACCTGTTGTTCTTAGAAACATTATCTAATAATCTAGGATTATACAAATCTTCCCAGTTTGCTATGGCGAGAAAGACCACCCATACTTCATGTTAAACCAGGTGAAAATATTATTGCTAATAGATGTTAATATCATATGTATATGCACCTTGTACCTTTAAAAATATTGTAAAATACATTGTTGCATTTGAATATAATTTGAAAAATATTTCTTGGCCATTGTTGCTAAGAAAATTTTAACTATATTATGAAAAATATTTTACAAAATTATTGACATGTTAATTCAATCCGATTAATCAAGCATTAGGTAGGGGTTTGGTGAAAACTCTTAAATAAATCATGATTCATACCACGTTTGGACTGATACATAATATTTTTGAACCATCTGTAATTGTGGATTAATTCTGCACATGACAGAGAAAGTAGATTTCTTATGAACAGAAATCTCTGATTTTCTAGGAGAATCTCAAAACTATTTTAAATAAAAGTGCTTTGTTAAATATATAACTAAAAGTCACTTTCTGGTAGAACTTTGCTAAATATGTATCTACATATGATTTGCTGTCTGGATTGCATACAAATGAAATCAGAAATCATAGAAATCCTTTGGCAGTCCACATGTCCTCATTTTTGTTTGGAAAATATCATCATGGAACCAACTCAGTCATTTCCAATACTCCATTGGACAGAACACTTCTCGCTGAGTTTTAATCAGAGGGAGCTCTGGCGGGCTGGAAAGGACACTGGAGGGAGAGTTAGAAGACAAATATTTGAGTTCAAGCCCTGCCTCTTATAAGCCTTTTTATGATCTTGGGCAAATTACTAAATCTCTCTCAAACTTGCCTCATCTGAAAAAAGAGGATAATCATATCTATATCTAAGTGTGGTTCTAAGGACTAAATCCAATCACGCATGTGAAAGTGCTTGTAAAATAAGAAGTGAAGGACCCGTGTTCCGTGTTAGCCCTCCCAGAAGGCTCTGAGCAAGGGACGTCGGTCTTACTCACTATTGCATTTCCAGTAGGTAGCACAGTGGTTGACTCACAGACTGAATGAATACTAACTATTCTTTCCTGAAGATGATTCAGAGTGTCTTGCTTACAACACAGTCTGAACCATGAAATTTCTTTTGTTTTCCCATGAATAACATGCAGAGGTTGGAATAAATGATGTGCGTTGCTCCTTCCGAATGTGACATTCTGTGATTCCATGAATCATCACTCTCAGGATGCTGGAAGTGTCACGTGACCTCACTGCTTTGTTGAAGTCCCATATCCATATGACAGAACAATGTAATTTTCAGAAACTGTTTAATTATATGCCTACAATATGCAAACCAGAGGGGTCATCTTCACCCAATCATTCAGTTAGTTCAGAAAAAATTAAGGAATCACCAGTGAATGCACGGTTAATAGACAGACGCAGCATTCAAATTCATTTGTCTGTATAGACAGTCTACTGAGTAATTCTTACTCCAGTTACTAAACCCTGTAGAAGATGGAAATTTCTCATCTGTGAATCATGATTCTAATAGTCTCCAAGGGCTGCTGTAAATACTTTAAAAAACACAAGTGCTTATTATTTCATGAGAGTTACTGAGAAGATAAGGCATTGTTTATAGTCACAGCAACATATCGGAAAATTAAACCCGTCCTCCTTTCTCCTTCTAGTTGGACTCTCAGTCTGGGAATATTTGTCTTGATTAAGCATGAGTCCACAATGATGACTGTGAGTTCAAGGTCTTTCACGATGTCTTCATTACTATCGGAGAATAATGATCAAGGGGCAGATGCCAAAGTTTCTACGGGCAGGCAGATTTTTGGAGACTCCAATTCAGATTTCCTTTTCTGTATTTCCTGCTATTTGTTTGGCTGGTGTGCGACCTCCACCTGTGACATGAAGCCCCTAAACATTTTCAGATGGGTTTGTCAAGCTCCCCAGCCTCTGCTGAAGTAACCAGCGTGAGCAATCCGGCTGAGTGGATACTGAATGCATCTTCCTCATTTAATTGTTTGCGTTGGTTTTACAGTCAGTAACGTGATTCCTCTCATCTGTGGAACTTAGGAGAGCCTGGACTGCTATTAAAATAGGACTTGGTCGACTGTCTGGGGAAATCCAGAGCCTGTGATTCAATTACAGGGGCTTTTACAGGGTCAGTTGCTACTCGGAAATTACAAAAGCAAGTTAAGTGTCCAAAAATAGCCTAAATGGTAAGTTGATCACGTTGATCAGATTTTAATCATGCCATATTATCTAGAACTAGGTAAGAGCATAGAGGAACAGATAAAGAATCATTCTGTTCATCTAAGTGGTCCCCATCTACCCTTTACCTCTTTGAGTAGCCTAAAATATAAATTCAGTTTGGTCCACGAAACATCATCAAGTGAAAGAAGACGTTTTCTGCTTCCTTCTTTCAGCCAGTTGTTATCTGCCCCAAGTTCTCCAGCCACCTGGGGTTACCTTTTCTTTTGTCTGCACCCAGGCTTCTTTCCTTCTCCATCTGCCCCGTCTCGTATCCAGCATGTGCTGTCCCTTTCCCACCTTGGTTTGCGCATGTTGGACAGCTCTTTGATTGCTTCACACCACTAAAATACCACCCCCACAATGCCAGTGTTGCCTGCAATAGGGACAACTCAAAGCGTGGGGAGGGGCGGGTGGGGAGTGTGTTTCAGTGACCAACCTGCAGATGATACCCACCTGGGCCTTAAACTGGAAATTCTCGTTCTCTTTGCTTGAAACTCAGACTTTCTGCATTTTGCAGAACCCCTCTTTATTATTACCCTCTCCTCTGTTCTGACAAACTCAACATTACTCAACTATTTCATGCAGAGCTATAACGTTCTCACTCCTCCACCTTCCAGGCCACATCTTGGGGCTTTTTTTTCCCCACTGCTTGTTGTGAAACTGAGTTCCTAACAGGAATTCTGCCTCCAGCTTCCAAAACCACATTATTGTTTCTCCTTGCTAACCTTTCATCCTTCCTTTGAGTCCCATCCTCGGAAACCCAGGGGCCTCATGCTTTCCCACACTCTCTGGATACAGTGTAGGCCCAAGTGAGTTTCAGGTCTCAGCCTGTCTCATTCTGCCCCATGAGGCTGAGGGTTCAACGACTACACCCCTTCCACAAGATTCCTTCCCAGCTAGACTGATACATTAATAACGAGAATTAATCTCATTAAGTAATACTCCCAGTGAGGTGTTCCTAACTGAAAATGCCAGGGGTATATATGGCTTGTATTTTAAAAGAGGACTTAACTCAAAGTGTTAGACCAGTGGTTCTCAGCCGGGAATGGTTTCACTATCACCCCTCACACGCCCCTCACCCACAAACACACACTGGGGTCATCCGGCAATGTCTGGAGACGCTTTTGGTTGTCATAACTGGGGAGCAAGAGAGTTGCTTCTAGCATGTTGTGGTTAGAGACCAGGGTAACTTCTAAAGATCTACAATGTGCAGGGCGGCCCTCTCACACAAAGGGTTAGATAAAGGGAAATTTCATTGACTGGGCAATGTCTGGGCAAAAATATTTTGGGGAAATGCCCTTTGAAAAGCACACACAGACACGTGTCACCCACCACCTCTTCTTCAGATCATCCCAGTGTGGTAGTTTCTGGAAGGAACAATGGAATCCTAGAGGGACAGGGAGCAGCCTGACTCTGGGGCCATCTTGGGGTGCATGAAGTGCAGAGTCAGCAACTTGCTTAGTCAGGTCACCCCAAAACATAGTTTATCAGGGAAGAGACAATCGGGGTGGATTTCCTTTGCTGGGGGAGAGTTTGTTTCCATTTTCTGAGCTTTCACTGCTTGTATATAAGTAACACACACAATCAGGATGCACAGATCTCAATAAAGGGGTGAGGGATCTTGCATGTTTTTAATCAAGCTGAGAAAATACCATTTTAGCCACGAGTAAGCACTTACATTGAAAGCAGTAATTCAGAGAAGTCAACAGGGTGGGTCTAGCTGCTGTGAAGAGACACTGAATTTATAAATGGTGTGAAAGCAGGCTGACACCGAGAGAGGGCAAACACTTAGATGGCGACCACAGGAGAACACAGGGTAAAAATCTGGAATAATTTCTTGGTCTGGAATATAAGCCACACCCATGAACTCACAGGAGTAGTTATCAGTAAGGTAAGACGATTGCCGTCCCCGAAAATCTTTACAAACTTGAGAGACCCCTTTCGATTAAGTTGTGTTAAGCATGGTTCTGAGAAGAGACACGGGAATAATTCCCATAACCTGAGCGATTTCTTTTCACCAGAGGGTTTGGCAAGACTGTCACAAGTTTAAAATAACAAAGTCAACACTGAAAATTCTCTTTATTATGTTTTGATTTCACAGAAAATGTAGACTTGTAAATAACAATAGTTCTTTGTAACAATCTGCGTGACACTTTTATTAGCTTGTGGAAGTGGGAGGTTTGGTTAAACAGGAATCCATGTGAATATCAGGAAAAAAAAAAACTAGAGCTGGAACAACTATGATTTAGAAAAATAATGATCATGTTGGGCTTTGCAAACCACCTGTCACCTTGCTGATCCCCAGAAAAATGTAAAGAACATTCTCATGGATGAGTGAAAGTTTTTTCTGCCTAGGTAAGGAGAAGGTCGAAAGAAGCACGTCTGAGCTGTCAGCTGACACCCGGGCATTGCTTTTCAGAAGTCGGCACAGGCCTGACAGAAGCATTTACCAGCTTTGGAACTGGCGAGGTCTATTTGTTAAGAGTACAACTTTTGCTCTGAAGATAAGGGAACCCAGGTTGAAGTATAGTAAATAGACACAAAGGAATGGTTCTGGTCCATTGGACACCTCTTTGAGCCTTTATTTTGAGAGTGGGCAAGAGGGGAGATGAATGTTTTTCACCTGAGCGAAACAACACCAGCCCCGGGCCAGCCTTTAAGAAATGAGAAGGAATAACAATATCCTGGCCTGAGAATGCTGCCAAGCACAAGCGCAAGCATGGTCATGTTGGCTGCTTCTGAGAGAGAGGCCCGCTGTAGGTCTCAGAGGGTCGATGTTAAGATTCCTTAGTAAATTCATAGGGTTAGGAAATGCTGAGGTGAAGCTGGATTTTCTGACTGTAAACCTACCTTCTTTGAAAAAGAAACGTGATACCTCATGTTTTCAAGCTTTGTAAAAACTCCAAGAAAAAGGAATATGTTATGACAATTGAAAACATCTATTGAAATTAACGTTGGTGGCCTGGAGCAGAGCTACACAACAGGTATGGGGGATCTGAGCAGTGGCCTGAGGCCTCAGCCTCTGGGTCTCCCTATGCGTCTGGTAGTAGGTGCTGGGAGGGGACAGGGAAGCAACAGCAGGAGGAAAAGTGGAGGTTACCAACAAGAGCTGAAAAAGCCACTCTCTGCCATGACCAAGCTCAGCCACTCACTTGGCAACAGCTGTCTGGCTGTTTCCCTCTCATTCCCCCTCCCATCATCTGGCCCCATGCAGATTAAATTGCCATCTGATGGGTCCTTCTGGGATGCTCATTCCAATCCAGTGACATCTGTATAAGAGAGTCAGTGTTCTGAGATGCCCTATGTCTCTCCCACTTCCACCCTGAAGCATCTGTGGTCCAATAACATGCCAGGGCCCCCAGCCCCAAGGAGCACAGAGCCAGAACTGAGGGTGGTCTTGGCACTGGGGCTTTTGTGCTTAAACTTAAGCCATTGGAGGGGGGTCTCTTCGGGCAGGGCATTGACGCTTTCAGAGCCTGAGGGGCTGTCCAGGATGCTGTAATTAGAATGTGCCTTGACAAACTGTGTTCACAGAATACAGACAAAGATCAGTCGGTACCACAGACTGATTTAGGGAGGCAAATGTACTGAAGAAAACAACCCATTTGCTGGTCTCAGAGTCACGTGCAGATTATATCTTTATTGAAGAAAATTCCTGTGAACCAGTCAAGATCTCTGATTGTGTGGAACTTTTTCAGATAATGCAGAAAATTAATGGCTATCATCTTGGGCCTAGAAAGCTTCGATTTATAATAAGATTTTTATTGAGAGGGAATTTGTAAGGGGATTTGACTTGAATAGATTCTCTTATTATTTTGTTTTGGGTAATTCATGCCATGCCTTCCCTTAAAAGCCTCAGATAATCAAGAGTTTAGTACATTTTAGAATCATGGAATGTTGATCCTCCACCAAGCCCTAAATAAAATGAATTTGAAATTATCTTCACCTGTTTCTTTTCTTCATTTTTTTTCAAATAATGGCGATTTCCTCTTTCAGAAATAAAAGCAGATAAGAATATTTCACTCTCTTATAATGCCCTCCACAATGGCCACACACACTGATGCTTGAGATGGTTGCCAGAGTCTCCCTTACAGATTAGGACAATTTATGTAGGTTTCTACATGGATATGCCTTGTCTCCTTGCTCTTTATCAGGAAGGATGCATTTCAGAATAGAAAGAAAGATCTAAACATCCCAGGAATAAAAAGACAATGAACCTCCCCTTTGGATGCTAACATTATTTAGAATCCACTGAGTTACTTCTGAGACAGACTAGTTTCATTTAATAGATAAAGTGCTTAACTTTCTTGAACACTGTTGGAGTGTGGTCCTATTTGTGATGGAGTGCTGGGGTAAAGGCTGATATTTGTACAGATCCCTGCACCTCTCGTAGTCCCAGTTTCCACAGATACAAATTGAGGGAGCTGAGATGTCCTCTAAGTCAATTTCCATGTCTAAATATATCCACAGATTTATGGTTTCACAGTTCATCCAGCAGGAAGAAGGGCGGATGGCTTTGGGATCCTCATGAAAGTCCCTTCATCCTTGCAGGAAGACATTCACAGCAAGTTTCAGTGTAACTAAGACTGAGCCCACTTGCCTGGCCTTCCCACTCACCCTACAGGCCCACACAGAGCTCAGAGCAGCTACTGTCATGCTCCACTGTTCCCACCCTCTTAATCCATAGAATAAAAAGAAGAACGAGCCACTTTGGAAAAATTAGACAAGAAATTTTGCGGTTTGGGAATGAGGGAAAAGAGATGAATGCTGTCATTTTTAAGAGGGCTAGGAGGCAAATATCAATTATGACAAAATCCTCCAGCATGTTGCTTTCCATGAGCCTCAGCCTAAATGTCCTGCTGTAAAGCAAGGATAGAGAACCTGAAGGCCAAAGTATTAAATGAGGAGATGTCAATAATTTGACACGAGATGCATATAACGAAACACCCTGTTAGTTAATGTAACTCTGTGAAGGCATCACATTGAGAACAAGAACCTAATTGTAGAAGCAGATGAGAAGCAGCTTCCTATATTTCACCTTTCCTTCATTTCTTATCCAAAATGGGGCAGGCGGCCTCTCTATTTCCCCTAGATGTCATCTTTTGGCTCGTGGCAGAAGCCAACTACAACTTGCATATTCATGTTCCCACAATTACAGCTGGGTCCCTTAAATATAGTCTCCAAGTTACGATTTGTTTGCAGTATAATATACCAGGGTTACCGACTTTACAGGCAAGTCTGTGTGTCATTTGCTTTAGGCTATGATATCTCGTCGTCTTGTAAGTGTCAGATGAACACAATTTAATATGACAGGTCTTTAAAATGTGCTTGAAGGGTAATGATGGTAAACACAGTCAACTTCTTTTGGGCATCTGCTTATGGTAAAGGCTGTCCAGGCATGACTCTCTGGAAACCTCTTGTCAGCATTTTCGTTCCCTGATCTTGTCAGCCCTGAAGTTGTCATTCTCAAAACCATTTCAGTTACAAAATTCCACGGCTCACATGCACCATACCACATAGGAATGTTATTCCCCCTTGTTTTCCTTATCTGCACAGACACATTTTCTTGTCTTCCACTCACTAAGGTATTTTCCTCCATCTCCACCCAGTAGATACAGGATGCTGCCAGATTGTCAATCTTCTTTTTAAATCCCTTCAGATCCTGAGTGAGAAGAAAGCCTCATTCCCTAAAGCTTCTTTATATTGAGGGGACAGTATCGCAAAGGAATCACTTTCTGCGGCTTTTGCTATTGCAAAGATTCAAAACTTGCCCAAGGACAGCAGTCCCACCTGGTCACATCAGATTTCAATATGGCAATAAATGCCTTGAAAAACATGCATTTTAAACCTAAAATTTATTGAAAGCCATCATTCTCCAGGCACTTACCAACTACCCCTGAAGGTGGTGGCCGTGAAAATCACTTGATCAGGCAAAAGCCTTGCTTGGTCTTTTCAAGAATTAAAGTTAACTCAGTGACAGCTGATCCTGCTTTCTTTACTTTACCCTCCAGAGAGAAGCATGGAATTTATTAACTGTGAGCATTTGTTGGAAGATACAGAAAAAGCTCCTTTGAGACACTATTCCCCTCTGGCCAACTGCTCTAGAAAGGCAAAACTTCTAGGAGGGTGGAGACAGTGAGCTGGGCCCACCCCTCTTGCCTTCCAACAGCCTGTCATGACCAGGAGGAGATGTGCCCCAGGATGCTGGAAGTCAGAGAGAACAGGGCATGCTGTATGTGCAGCATGTGGCCGCAGTCCTGGGGCCCCCAGGGAGGGAGAAGGGGCTTCTGATGAGACAAAGGCCACATGCCTTAGGAATACCTTCCCGAGAGAACCCAAAGACCCAGAGTCCTTGCAGAGCCAACGGAGTCCTTGCAGGAGGAGAGGTGGATGGCAACCTTCGCTGGGGTCATGTGGGAGATGCCCAGTCGGCACTCTTGGGGGCCTTGCATGTGTGCACATCCAGGGCCTCCAGGCAGTCCTGACAGCGCACGGCACAGCACCAATGGAACTTACACTCACACTTGGTCATCCGGGTGACACGGGAGGTGTCGTAGCCTCTCCCGCAGCACATGACTTCGCAGCTGTCCATCCCTCGGGAAGTCAGGTTGCACACGCGGCCTGCTGTACCCAGGGAGCCTAGAAGATAAGCCAGGGAGGCGTCACCGAAAAGGTACAAGTGGACTGCAACATGCCTCGAGAGGAGAAGAGTTAGGAGGTCATCCTCTGGGACGGGGCCCTGACTCCACCTCACCACAGCCTGGGGCTGTACCACCAGTTCTGTGGGCCCATGTAGCGTGTGTCAACCCTGGGAGCCAACCACAAGGAGTGCAGTGGTGCCCAAAAGGCCAAAACCAGGAAGGATGTTGTGAAGCTTTGGATCTGCGTTGGGCAACCTGACTCCAGCGTTCCCACTTCTGAGTTAGATCAACTTCTCAGATTATCCTTGACTAGGCTTGGATTGATGGATCACCGAATGGGCAAGGATGAGAATGAAAGAAGGATCTATCCTAGTCCCTTCTGTCCTGACCTCAAACCATGTTAAGGAAGCAGTGGCCAAAGTTAGCTCTCTCAGAACTTGTAGGGGTGTGGAACCCTCAAAGAGAGGGGATTCTGTCTCCCCAGACCTGATTCCACTGGCTTATTAGAAGAGAGGAGAATTCTGGTTGTTGAAGGGGAAGTGTGGGCATCATTTGTGTAAGACCTTGAGGAGGGAGCAAGGCCCAGCCTGGTTAATCTTTCGTACTGCAGTCTAGCAGGCCATCTAGATGTGTGTGAGGCATCTGGTTGAAGTCAAGATTCTAGGTCTTCTATGAACAAAGCTGGCATAAAAACCCTGTTAGGAATGACCAGTGGAACACTGTTTTAGTTAATTAGGGTGATGTTTGCTAAATTGCAATTCATATTCATATATTTGTTTCTGAAAAAAGAATCTCAAAGACAGGAAGCCTCTTAATTTGTTCTATCCCCAGGTAAGCACACAGAATTCTTTCACAAGAGCATTATCAGACAACAGAACCAAGTGTAGGGGACATTTTTGGAGAGTCTGCTCAGCTTACAATCATCCTTCCTGCTTCTTCCTTCTGCACAGAGATGGGCGTCTCATAGCCATGTTGAACGACATTACCCCACTTATTGGTGGCAAGTGATTGGACCAGGGGTGGGCACCTGACTTGCTCCAGGTCAAGCAGGTAGATTTCCTTGGGGATTTGTGATTTTGATGGAGACAGTCTTGCCAAGTATAATCTCAGTAGCCATTGGCAGCCATGTACCATGGTGAGGTCTGAGGACTAGAGGAGCTCCACAGAGAGACAAGAACAAGGCAGATGTACAGAGACAGTGAGGAGAAGACATGGAAGGAGAATGCTGCCCAGATCCTGGACTATTTTCTTGTCCTGCTTCCACTTCTCCCTGAGGCCTGGCTGCATTCCGACCTTTGGTTCTTAGAGACTCTGTATCCTTATAATAAATTTCCCTTTTAGCTTAAACCACTCCAGTTTCTATTCCTTGTAATCAACAGTTCTAAATAATTGACAAACCTAGAGAAGCTCAACTCTTTATTAAAAAAAACAAAACATAACTTTATCAGGATGAAAAAGACAGTGACTTAATTCATTTTCCGTTCCTCCATCATTTAACTAGGAATTTCTCCCTCTTTATAACTCCTACAGTGCCTCGTGACTCTCTCTGTGTTTATCACAATCCACACTGTGTTCCAATTATCTATATAAATGTGATGTTGCCCTGCCTCTCAAGAATGACCAGGGAAGCAGCCAGGTTCAAGCAGGGCACGGGGTCGAGAAGAGAAGAGGGTAGGGCAGAACTCTCTCTGAGTGATCAGGCCACTGACAGCAGGAAGACAAGCAGGGGAATTTCACAAGGACAGGAAGGATGGCAAAGGGCCGGGGTCAGGGTGGCGGGTGGGTCAGCCAGGGATGGCCCAGAGCCTACATCGTGCCGAAGAAGCAAAGGATTAGAAGAGGCAGCAGTTGGGCCTGGATTCAGGGCAACCATCAGGACAGTGCTCAGAATTACTGAGTGTGCAAAAAGAACTCACTGCCAATGCTGCCTCTTAATAGCACACCCATTTATTTAGTTCAATAAACATGTAGTGAACACGTGTAAAACACTGTGCCTGCTGCTTGGAGTTTTTGGTGGTGGTGGTGGGAAAATAAAATAATTAGGATTCAGTTCCTACTCTCAGGGAACTCATAATATAATGAAGAGATAAACAGGTAAAGAGAGATTTCCACTACTTCAAGATAATGGTTCTATTTGCTGAAGACCTGCTATAACACACCGTAGAGTTTTGTGCACAGCACCACTGCAGACAAAGCTCAAAGACAGGAGAGTGAGGTTATTCAGGGCTTGGGCAAATTAGGGTTCAAATCCTAGCTTTGCCATGTATCAACTGTGTGACCTTGGGCAAGTTACTTAACGTCATTAAGCTTCAGTTTCCTCCCATGCAAAACTGGGATAAAAACAGTTCGTTCCTCATAGGGTGGTGGTGAGGATGGGATGAGATGATGTCTGAAAGAGCCTGGTATAATAGGTGCTCAATAAATGTTAGCCATTCATTCACTTAACAAGTGTTTGAGTGTCCACCATGTGCTCCCACAGTCTGGGAGCTCAGGATATATCACTGAACAAAACTAAGATCCTGCCTTGAGGAGTTTGTGTTCTAGGGGGAGGGAACCAAGCACATTATATTAATGATATTTATTAGTATCAATATTAATAGTAAGCAAATAGGATTCGAAAAAGGTTGTGAATGGCACAGTTTTACAGAGGAGGTGGCATCAGAGATATGACATGAAGGATGAATATAAGATTTGCAGGGCAAAATGGGGTGGAAGGCATTTCAGGCAAGAGAGCACCTCCTGGCAGAAATTCAGAGGGTAAGTTCACGAGACTGTGCAAATTCACTGTGGCTGAGGCACAGGTGTGTGTTAGGCAAAGAGCATGGAAAGGGAGGTTGGAGCAACCGGCACAAGAGTCTTCCTGCCTTGCTACCATTTGGATTTTATTGTACGATAGGTGGTGAGCCAGTCCAGATTTTTAATCAGGAAAGAACATGTCAGAATGATAAGTCTAGAAGAGTGGCTTGGGGCAGGGAGGTGTCCTTGAGGCTGTTGAATTAGTCCAGGCAAGAAATAACGAGTGGAGACAGAAGTAGCGTAAATACACAATGGGTGGAAGAGGGAGAGTCAGCAGGACTTGGTGACTCGCTGAAGTGGGGGGTGGGTGGTGGCGGGTGTGAAGTAGGAAAAGACTGCAAAATGTTCCTTTGGCTCAGCAATGAGGAGGTAACTGATGCCCTTTGATGAGAACTGCTTCAATGGAATGATATGGATGGATGCAGTGGATTGAAAAGTGAATGGGAGGAGAGGACTGGTGGACAGTGAGTGTAGGCAATTTTCAAGAAGTGTGGTGATGAAGAGGATGAAAAAGCATAAGCTGCAGGAGCGATGAGGCTGAAAGTGGGACTTCAAGGTTATTTTAGGCTGTTAAGTTTATTGGTGGTTTGTTACGCAGTAGTAGCTATCTGACACAATTCAGTAGGTTTTCACTTGTATAAAGTACAAAAGTGGGAAAAACTAGTCTATGCTATCAGAAGTCAGGGTAGTGATTCCTCTTGGAGGGTAGTGAAAAGGAGCATGAAGGAAGCTTCTGGAATACTGGTCCTCTTTAGGTTCTTGATCTGGGCATAAGTTATATGGGTGTGCTCATTTGAGATAATTCACTAAGCTGTACGCATGTGATATATGCACTTCTCTGTATGCATTTTATATTTCAAAATCAAGAAGAAGGAGAGGGAGAAAGAGGAGGAAGAGGCCACGTACACACAGACCTGGAGATGTATGAGGAGCAGAAAGGTGTTCAACATGGCTGGAATGTAGCATTCAAAGGGGAAGGTGTCAAGAGAAGAGGCTGGAGTGGTGGGTGGAAGCTGCACTGTGAAAGGCCTTATGTAACAGGTTAAGGGGTTTAGACTTTAACCCAAGGGCAATGGAATGCTACTGAGAATTTTTACACAAAAAGGCACCATAATTTGATGCGTGTTTCAGCAGGATCACTATGGGAGTTGGGGTTGAATGGACTGAAGGGGGCCAGGGTGGGGGCAAAGAGACAAGTTAGAGACCCATACAGTCTCTGGGCAGGACACGATGTGGCCTGGATGAAGACAGTAGTGGTGGGAATGGGAAAGGTAAATGGACCCGAGAGAAGTTGAAGAGGCAGGAGCAGCAGGACATGGTGATTGACGGGATGGATGGCTGAGAGGTTGAAAAGAGTTGGGAAGTACTCCCAGGTTTTTGGCTTGAGTGACTAGGTTTATGCTAGTGACATTTCCTGAGGTGGGGAACAAGCGGGGAGGGCCAGGCTTTGAGCAAAGACAATGAGTTTAGTTTTCAACATGTTGAGTCTGCTGTGACTGTGGGTTGACCAGGTAGAAATGGTCAGTGGAAATCTTCTCTGGGACTCAGGAGAGGGGTCAGGACAGAGACGCAGATTAGGAAATCCTTTGCCCAGAGGTGGGAAGTGAAGCCATGGGTGGGAAATGAGACCCCCAGTGGGTGTGGAAAGCACTCCCACTGCCATCCCAGAGGCGACTCTGAATTTTGACCTTCTTCTGTTTTGTTCATAAGCCCCGCACACTAATAAACATTCTTCACTTCCACCGACATGCATTTATCAACATACGAATACATTATCATGCAATCAGAATCCTTTATCCTTCCTGGGCTGTGGGCCACAGGGGACCAGGACCAGGAAGTAAAGTGTCTCCTTCCTGAATCAGGCTGTGGGCCATTTACCAACACTGAACTTGGTCTTTTTTCAGTGGCTTGAAGCCTAAGGAGGTCTCAGTTGGTGGTCTAACTCAGCCTCGAGCAACGATCATGGTGGTTTTTGTCCTCCGAATACAGAAAACTGAACAGGACTCTGAACAGAAGGATTGCTCAGTGAAGTGACCTCAACACGGTCAAAACTCCGACAGGAGCAGACAGAGCGATGGCCACGGACAAGTGCTTAACTCAGAAGTGGTTTCAGTAAAGGAGACAAAGACTCCAGCAATGAGACGGATGTCTTAGGAGTTCGGTGTTTGGTGGTAGAATGCTGGGAAACACGATTAACCTGAACGTACCACTCTCCTCTGGCTGCCCACAAGGCATAATGAGGGCCCAGAAAAGGGAGATGAGAGGGGTGTTTGAAGGTTGAGAGCCACTGATGTCAGAACAGTGGTGAGATCATAGGCTGGAGCCGTAATGGGCCCCTCTGAGGTATCAGCGGCACCTGGAAGGGGCCACCGAGAGGGGAAGAGCAGGCTCTGAAGTTTGGGGAGAGGCTGCGGCTGCACAGTGATGGACTACCAATTGGCCCTGTTTTGGGGTTTGGATCTCATTAGATCTAATGACAGACTACAGGGCAGAAAGGCAGTTTTGACACTCATTGCCATTTGCTCAAAACCCAGAAAACAGCATTTCCCGAGCGCAGAAGCTACACAAAATTTATGGGTATTGCTTTCCTTTATAGGAATTATAATAAGGACTCACTATTATTGATAGAAGTAGGGCTATGCTGTCTGGGGGGCTTTCTATTAGCCTTTCCAAAACAGAAAGCATCACCATTATTCTTGAAAGATAAGACTCAAACTATGCATTCATGTGTGCACATGCGTGCATGCTTTCTGAAAGGGAGCCACTGAGTTCTATGATCTGCCCACTTTAGTTCTGAATATGTGGGACATAAACTTTTAGATCTTTTTCTAAATAATATACTGACTTATCAACTAATGCGTCACTGCCCCGCCCCTTCTGAGCCACAAGAAGAGAACTTGGAGAAATAAATCCAGCTACACCCATCACCCCTGAGCCCAGAGGAGCAATCTTCTTTTTCACATCTTCAAAGCCATAGAGTTGAACTAATCTGTCCTTTCTTTTCTTCTTTTTTTTTCCTCACTCTTCTTTTCTTTCTCCCCTCTACCTTCTTTTTCATCCTTTTTCTCTCCTTTTTCTTCACAATTGGGACCAATATTTATGGAGTACTTACATGGACTAGGCCCTGTGATAAGCACTTGCCTGCATTATCTCATTTAATTCTCATAAGTTTATAAAGTAGGTACTATTACCATCACCATTTTGGAAATAAGGAAATGGAGGGTCAGAGAGGTCAAGTGACTTGCCCAAGATCACACAGCCAGCAGGTGGCAGGGTCAGGATTTGAAACCAGGCTTATCTGACTCCAGAGCTCAAGCTCTTGACGGTTGTGATATTTAGCCTTTGGTAGAGAGCTCCACCCCGGTGCCCTGCCAGGCCCCAGACAGTAGGCTCATGGGTAACAGAACATGTTTGGGGCTTTAGCATATTTCCTGTTTCATCAAATGAAGAACTTGCAAAGGTCCCGACATGTAACTTTTTTGGAGGGGACCTTTGTCTCCAGTGCATATGCCGAAGAAGATTAAAACACCTAAGGTTACATGACAAAGTGAACAAGGCTAGTTAACATGGTGTCAGTAGCTTACACTGCATTTTTCTTGTACTGGTATTCCCGTTGAATTCCTGTCACCTTTTAGAGGAATGAGTCCAATTACTTTGCAAAACCAAGACACATGTCCAAAACACTTGTGACCTCAAGGTGGTTTTAATGTATGTCACTGATGGGGCCACGGCCGAAGACTCTAGGAAGAGCCCTCTCTAAGCAGAACTTTCTGGTTCAGGAAAGTCTGTAGCATCAATTTGTAACACCAAAAACGGAATGTCATAGCCTGATCACTTACCTAACTCTCCTCCAGACTTCATTTTAAGACATTCTGAGCCATTTCCAAACACCAAATTGATCTTTATGAGTCAAATATTTGTATCGTACATATCTACATAAGCATGTGTGGCTGGCTCTAAAAATACTTCAAAGGAGAAATTTTAAAAGTATTTTTGAGTAATGGCCCTATCTTTAGTTTCCCAAATTGATATGTTAACATATCTTAACAATGTTAAAAGGATACATACATATCTAGTTGCTTCACACTTAACGTTTGTTTAAAAAAATCATCCATGCTGCTTTATAATGTTATCTCTTACCACATTCTGATTTACTCAGTTCACCTAAGAGAAGTGACAAGTTGGAAGTTCTTTTCCCTGACTTCCCTTTGCTTTCCATTGTGAAGTGTGCCCAGATGTGTGGTCGCCTAAGTACACATCCCAGTCCCCAGAGTATTGCAGACTCAGGCTCAGCGAGCCCAAACTTCCTCTGTCATCTTCACACCACACGGTCACGAGGTCATCGCCCTAGACTCAGTGTCCGTAAGATCCAGGCAGTCTGTAACGTCTATGCCGTGGGAAGGTGTGGGTTGCAGCCAGATCTACCTTTCTCCTCTCCACAGGTGGTGTCCTCGCCCTGACTCGCACAAGGGCTCACAGAGGCATGGAACAAGGAGGATGAAGAATTGGAGTTTCTCAGTTGTGTAAGTTTGGGACCACTTAACGCACTTTTGGCGGGGCACCACTGAGGGAACTTTACAGAATCGAGCATCCCATCCCCAGAGCTATAAAATTCATAATGGAGTCAGGGTTCCCAGTGCAAAAACATTTCTGTCTCCACCGACATGCATCTTCCTGACAGCAGAGGAGGACGGAGGGCTTTTGCTAATAGTTCCCAGACCCATGCCTCTGGGACCTGGAGGAAGGGCGCGCTCTCGCGCTCTCGCGCTCTCGCTCCCTCTCTGTGGATGGGCCTGTGTCTTTGGAAATTCCTGCCACTCCAGGCTGACAGAAGCCCATATGTTGACCATTAGGGCATACAGCAAGATTCACGTAAGCACGTCATCCAATAGACTGTTTCTCCTCTGGTTGACTTACATGTTGTCATTAATGACACAGATTTATCGAGGGAAGAAAAGAATGTTAAAGAGCAAATGTTAGAGACCGCACATTCATCTACTTGCAAGGCTTACCCCTCCCTTGCATTAAGGACTGCAAAGCTGAATCTCAGAAAGACAATACCTCCACTGATCTCAGGTGATTTTATTCAATGCTTTCATAATAACTAGGAAAGGTCTGACTGGCACAGGAAAGCATGTCCCGCTAAATTAGCAAATCCTATCAAGGAATTAAAGTTGTTGAGGTCAGACTCTTCAAGGCTTTCCATATCTGGCACTAACTAGCCTACCCAAGTTGTTTATTTCCCACCTGTACCTTCTAATCAGGCCATCTTTTTACCGTCCCACTGAAGTGACTTTCTGATGTCACAGCCGTGTAGACTCCTCGTAAGAGTTAGTCTCATCTGATGCACTGGACTTTCCTCTCACTCCTTTACTTATTTATTTATTTATTTTGAGGAAGATTAGCCCTGAGCTAACTGCTGCCAATCCTCTTCTTTTTGCTGAGGAAGACTGGCCCTGAACTAACATCCATGCCCATCTTCCTCCACTTTATATGTGGGATGTCTGCCAGAACATGGCTCGCCAAGCAGTGCCATGTCCGCACCCAGGATCTGAACCGGTGAACCCGGGCCGCCAAAGTGGAACGTGTGCACTTAACCGCTGTGCCACCAGGCCAGGCCCCTCTCACTCCTTTAGATTGAGTCTTCTCATCCCTCAACATTCAGCCCTATCCAGCACCTTCCTTGGGGCTCTCCGTGTCTGCTCCATGCCCAGCCGGCTCCTTCCTAAGTCCTACAGTGCATGGCATGCAATGGGGCTCAGACATTGCTTTGAAATGTTTGATGATTTCTCGTGCTTCTTCTCTCCCTGAGCACAGGGGTCAGGTCTTACCTTTCTTCTATATACTGCATAGTGCTCAGGTGGTCAACATATATTTCCTGATTTATTAAATATTAAATTAAAGACAATTTCTTAAAAATTAAGATCAGCCTTCCCTTGCAAAAGGAGGGCACACTTCTCCGGGGAGCAGTCCCCCAGTGCGGGAACTATGGTGAGAGTAGATGGGGAAAAGCCTGGTTTCTATTCAAATTGTCTCACCTGATATAAGAAATACGGCACATTTCTAAATGATAGAAATTCAAAATGACAACTCAAAGGAGTTTGTGGCATCAAGTTCAGTTTCTGTTATTGCAAACTTAGAGTAAAATTTATCAACAATTCATTCATTTATTTATCGATTCATAGGAACCTTAGGAATTTCCAGGTGAAATACATATCTTAAGAGGCCCAGAGAAGTTAATTTGTCCATGGCTATCTAATTAGTAATCAGTAGAAATAGTATTAGGTAGCAATGGGCATCACCAAAGTCTGCCGACCTTAATGCAGGACTTTTAACCAGGAATTTGAAATTTGCATAGCTTTAAAGAAGAGATTTACCACACCAGCACAAAATAGGTTTCATGGGGAAAGCTTAAATGAAGTAAGCAAACACATTAGTTTAAAGTACTTTAACCTCATTCGTTTGTTGCAGCATATTAATATGGTAATTGGAAAGAAATTTGTTCTATTTCAAAAAAAGGTGTATTTGATAGATTCTTTGTTAATAGTTCAAGTTACGTCAAAGACTTCAACGTAAGAAAATGAAAATTTCCTTCTCTTTTTTCTGAAATTTTCGGGGTTTTTTGCAATTTTCAAAAATTCCATCTGATTGCCATTGTTAATTCAAATTAGGGCACTTTGTAGTATATCCTGAAAGTATAAAAATTCTAGCAAGTCTATATTCTGAAAGGTCATGCAGATTACAAATCATGCCTATAGATAAAACAGCATTGGATGTGAAAAGTATTTTGCTTATGTTAACAATGAGATCAGATGAACTAACCAGTAATCCTACTGATAGTAGTAAATTAAAAAGGCCCCAAAGAGTAAAAGTACTGAGTATTTGGTGGCAGCTAAAAGCAATAAATATAGTCTGCATTTATTTGAGACTTTTAATATCATCCAGGGACATGGGCAGCCAGCAACATCTTAAGCTCTGTAAATGGTCCACTAATGCACTTGAATATGAGGAAAAATTCCACTTAACACTTAACTCAAGCTTAAATGGGAATTTTCATAGGCTGTGTATTATAAAGGATTCAGAGATGAGTGAAGATGTGCTTAGTAATTACCTGTCAAAGAAACCAAGTTATCTTTAAGCAGCAATGTAAGAATTCATCTAATATGGTGAACCCCTTTTATGTTGTTTATAACTTGCCACTCAGGTCAATTCAACACATGCTTATATACTAGGTGCTGAGGATCCAGTGGTGAACAGAGTTCCTGCCATCATGGAATCAGAGTCCAGTGGAACAAACAGGTAACAAATAAATATTTAAACAAATTAACTACAACTGTGGCATGTGCTATGAATGAAAGAACAAGGCTGTCTGAGATTGGTCCTTGATACATTTTAAGGGGACCTGGCGATGCACTGGACATGGAAATGAGATAGTAGTGTAACAAATGCCTTGTGGGTTTATGGCTTCACTAACGGAGTGGATGGCTGTGCCATTTTCTGAGAAGGGGAAGCCTGAGGAAAACAGGTTTTGGGAGTGGGACAAATCAATTCAGTTTTGAACAGAAGCACGTTGATAAAAATTTGAGCAATCCGAGCGGAGCTGTTAAGCAGGGAGTTGGATACAACATGAGGAGAGAGGACACAGATGTGGACTGAGATAGCAGTTAAAGCCACAGCAATGGAGGAGACCACCCAGGGAGAAAGCACAGAGACAGAAGAGGGCCCGGATTGGGCCCTGAAGATCTTCAAAATTTAGAAACAGAAGAGGAGAAGCTAACCACTGAAATTCAGAAAGACCAGCTATTAGGGCAGGAGGAAAATCAGAAGAATGTGGTGTTACAGAGGTCAAGGAAATAGAGTATTTTGGAAGGCGGGATGGGCTAATTGCACAATACGCCACAAAGAGTTTAGAAAGAGGGTCCACTGGATAGTAATTAATATTAATTATCCAACATAACCAATAATTGCCTAGGAAAATGATGACATAAGCCTCACCAATACATTTTTCATATCATTCTCTCCTAGTCTAGCAGTGTTAGCACTTTTTAGATATCAGTTCTTGAATTTCTACAACAAATCTCAATGCAGAAAGGAATGAATAACAAATTCTTTAATTTTCAAAATGACAAATATAAGGTAAGACCTTGTGATAGAGCAATGGAGTAAGGACTGAAACCTAAGAAACACCACTTTCCTGTTCGGGCTCCAGGGTCACTCAGCACCCAGCCTGGGGCCCATCGCCTACCTGGCCCATCCACAAGGACTAGGAGGCCTATGGAGCCATGAGGGCAAGGACTGAGTCTGTCTTCCTCACTTTGCATTCCTGAGGCTTATCACAGTGTTTGGCATATAGCAGGGCTCAATCAATATTTGTTCCATGAAGAAATGAGGGACCTAAGATGTACTTGTGGGAACTGTACAGTTAATATCAAAATCAAGTCCATCCATTGCTATTGGCCGACATGTTGTTCCTGTATTTTGAGTCAGGTCTCAATCACAGCGTTCAGAGGTTCTGCAAACCAGGCCATACCACAGGGCAAGTCTAAAACGTAAATCTCTGTAAACCATGGCTGGGATTGCGTTCCCATGGGTCCTGAGCTGTTTGCTAAATGTGATTTATGTGGAAAAACCCATGATACCTGAGCGCTTACACCATTCCCAGCCTGCAGCTGTCAGCCAGGTATCCAGCTTTCAGCAGGCAACGAGTTAAGCGACTGTTGAACTCCATTTGTTTTTTGAACTTGACTGGAGAAGAGGTGGAGGGTTGCTTGTTGATGAGGAGACCTCGGGGTGACCTCTGGCCCGGGTCAGGGTTTTTACATCATAACCAGTGAAAGTGGCCTGTGATTAGGTGCAGACGCTTCTCTGCAGAGGGAGCGGCATTCCTTGGTCAGAGATGAACCTATCTCTAACTTAAGGGCTTCTTTGATTTACGGATGCCTGGGGCAATAACCAGAGTAGATAACCACAGAACCACAAGCATACCCACTGCAGAAAGCCCAGTTCTGAGATCTAGCCTCCAATTTAGTCTGCAAAATGTCACATGCACAGCATCACACAGTTGTACGTACTCTTCAAATCTGAGGGGAGTATTTATAGCCGAACATCAGAGCACTCACTTTCTTCAACTGAAGACTAGAGAGAAACGTCCTTTGGTGGTGTTGCCATAAGAATATCTTCCTTAATCAGTTTTTGAGCTTATCCTTTCTTGGAAACCATTAAAAACATTAACACTCCGTGAGTTAGAGGCAGGGATCGTCCCTTCTTATGGGGTCTCAGATTCTGTCACATCTCCCTCCCTCCACAAACAGAAGTTAGGAGCTACTGCAGGATGATTCTGAACCACACACATCTATGACTGTTTTGACTAACTTGCTAGGGTGCATACTACAGAAGTTTCTAGACGAAAATGACCAGGCTAAAGCCTCATCTTTAGAAGGCCATAGATCACATAGACAACTACAAGGCCCTCAGCAGCTGTGTGGGTGGAAGCAGGCTTTCTCAGGGAAATGTGCATCCCACACACATGCCTATTTGTATCTTACTCCAAATGCCAAGAACGAAAAAAATCCTCTGTCAACCATCTGAACTTTTGCCTACATGATATCAAACACCCTGAATCATATTTTCACTAAAACAATCATCTGATGGCCAACAGAATTAAAAAGAAATATTGCAAAGTTTGCATGGATGATTTTGGCATTTTCTTAGGCTCAGCTAAAATGGGCATTAAGTATAATTCAGATAATTTATGAATAATCTAGGAATCTTAATGGAAATCTGATTGAATACATTGGACCTGGGTATTTAAAACAAAAACAAAAACAAGGTGGCTCCTGCCTAATCAACACCAACCAAGAACTATATTCACATCTTTTTCAGTCATATAAGGTAAAATGAGCCTAAAAGAGAATAGAAATAATTTAAGAGAGTGAATAAATTATATAGCTTCCCTCAGAAAGTCCACATCTGCAGCGGTGTGCCTTGTGCCTGGTGCATCTGGTGGCAGAGAAAAATGGTTAAAAGGATGGACAGGCTCAGGTTCAAGTCCCTGCTCTGCCTCTTACCAACCAAGAGTCCTTGGGCAAAATCCGTAAGCTGTCTGTCAGAGCCTCCGTTTCCTCTCCCATAAGATGGGATAATAATGTACCCACTTCACAGACTTCCCATGAGAATCAACGAGAGACAGTAGATCAAGCCCTGAGGCCTGGCAGGTACTGCAGATATGGTTGCTAGTTTAGGATCAAGAAGCAGAATTGAGCTCTAATACAGGGAGTAGAAAAAGCCAAGTGTGCAAGAATAACTAGTATCCTGAAGAGGCATCAGGGATTAAGTTCAGAATCTGCTCCGTGGAGAAGAGAAAGTAAAGGCTTTATGTCATTGAATATTCATGACGCTGTAAATGGTCATCAAGCATAACTGTTTACTTCACTGTGCAAACTGCTTCAATCCAAAACACCAGAAAAGATGTCCTGGGGAAGCAGGTCCTCCTACATCTGAAATGATGTTTTTGCTTCACAGGCCTTTTCACATACATGCCCTGGGAGATAGGCAGGGACAAGTGGGTCAAGAGCACAGGCCATGGGGTCAGACAGCTGGACTTCCGTCCCCTCCAAGGCCAATGAGATCTTGAGCTGGTCATTCATTTTCCTCACCCATACAATTGGGATGATGATATCCAGGGCTGCTTATCTGACTTCAAAAAATAAGATGCGAGGGGCCAGCCCGGTGGCACAGCAGTTAAGTGCACACGTTCTGCTTCGGCGGCCTGGGGTTCCCTGGTTTGGATCCCAGGTGTGGACATGGCACTGCTTGGCAAGCCATGCTGTGGTAGGCGTCCCACATATAAAGTGGAGGAAGATGGGCACGGATGATAGCTCAGGGCCAGTCTTCCTCAGCAAAAAGAGGAGGATTGGCAGCAGATGTTAGCTCAGGGCTAATCTTCCTCAAAAAAAAAAATAATTAATTAATTAAAAAAATAAGATGTGAATTTGGTTCTTGGTGGGTGTTCATCAACCAGGAGCCACCCTTTTCTTATTCTTTTTTTTTTTCAGTAACCAGTTCCAACGCACTGATGTCATAGGGCAGCTCTGAGGATTGAATAAGACCGAGTATGCAGTGATTGGAGCCCAGTACCTGGCTCACAGGAGTCAATATGTAGTTCCTAAAATGATACTGATATCCACATGTCCTATGTGAGGAGGTTGAGGCTAAGCAGCTAGTTAACAGCAGAGGGGAGCCGGACCTCTGGGACAATCCTGTATCAAAGCACAGGTTTCACGGTAATTGGGTCGATACTGTGGCCTGACAGGCAGGACGACTTGTTGGAGGTCCCAAAGCATGCCAGGAATGCAGCAGGGCACAGCACCTGGCCCTCTTGCTCAGTAGGTATTCATCCATAGGCTGCATGTGCAAACCTGCTAAAGTGCTGCAAAGAACTAGCTCATCAAACCATGAAGGAAAGTCAACCACTCGGGGACACAGAGAGGCTCTGGACTTCTGGTGACCTTCCCTGGTAATTGTGACTCTTGGTCAACCTCATGCGAGGACCTGGCTGCCATCTGCACTATTTTACTTATTCTTTTGCAATTAGTCTGGAATGAAAAACAAACTTAAAATTTAAATCGTGGATGTTTTTCCTGATAATGGAGTCCCTTGCTTTCTACTAAGTCTGAGAAGTTGGCTTGAGTCAAAGTTGGCTGTGGACTCCCCAACACCTCCTATACATGGAGGCTTGTACAAATTCTTACTTTGTACCAAAGTCTTTGCAAAGACTGTGCTAAGCCTGGAGTTCAGTGCTGACCAGGAGGGGTGAGAGGTGAACAGCACATGCATACAACACACAGGTGGGAACAGCTGTGGTGAGGCGGGCTCTGAGTGAATTCAAGATGGAGGAGGTGACATCTGCAAGGGAAGGGTGTGGCTTTAATAAAGGAACTGCCTCTTACACAGCTCTCATCCACTGCCCACCAACAGCCGAGCCAGTGGGGATGAATTCTTGCTTCCTAGTATTTGGCAATTTCTGAGCTTACTGGAAAGAGTAAACAATGAGGTATGGCAGACTACAGAACAGGCTAACTTTAAAGTCCCGAGGACACCCTCTTCCACAGTCACTGAGGTGGGATTTATGAGGGGGACCGGTACATTGCAAAGCTGTGCTCCTCTCAGCTTCAGGATCACAGGAAAGATGTTGGGTTGCTATATATAGCGTACATTAGTCCACTAATTAGAGTTCTGTCCAGGCTGAAGAATTTTGCTAATCTGCATATTTTGACTTTTTGCCACATACATTCTTGTTGGGTTCCCATTTCTGCAGAATCTGCACATTATCAACCCATTTCTCCAGTTGCTTAAGAGAGCTCTCTGTGCACTTGAAATTCGACTGATAAGAACATGAGCTTTGAACCCGAAGGCAGCAGGCTGCGCTTATACAATTGGCAGGCTGAAAATACAGAACTACATTTAAGTTGTGGAGTACTGGTCCTTGGAAGAATTAGGAGTTGTGAATAAAGTGTTTTGAACTTACCTGCATCCCGGTCCCTGATACAGTAGTCTGGAGAATTCTCAAAATACACAAGGTCATTTTTTGTTGGCTTCTTAAACTTCTTGTTAGCCACAGTGAAACCAGTGCCATCCTGGTTCATGACAACCTGGATGGCCCCATTGTACTTCCTCCAGAGATAATCGCCCGTTTTTCTGAAGTCGGCCATGGCCAGCCAGCACGTCCTCAGAGTGCACGAGCCGCTCACTCCATGACACTTGCACTCTTGTTTCAAGAACCGCTTTACAGCCTGCAGGAAAGGATGGCAAAGTCAGTGCAGGTGGGCGCAAGCGAGTGACTCGTGCTACAACTTTCCTTACCTCTGAACGCTCACGAAGTGACTGAAGCCACAGATCCTGGGGTTTAGGACTGGGAGGTGTTGGAGGTCACTTGCAGGTCACTTCAGCCGTACAACAGCGGGCGGGGCATAGACTGTTGGGGGGCAGTGCCTGCCTGCGAACCCCATTTAGCTATCCGTATAACAAAAACCTCACTAATTTTAATTTAATAGAGTTGCAGGGCCAGTTGGAAGAGTGAGGGATGAATTAGAGTACTTTCTAAATAAATACAGCTTTATTATATTAAAAGTGTATGCGATTACTCAAATTAGATTAACAAAGTAACTGCTAAGCCCACATCTTTCAATAAGCCAATATTAGCGATTGTTACCATTTGTGGGGTGCTTTCCATGTTCCAGGCATTGCACTAATGCCTTCTACACACCATCTCAATGACCTGAATCTTCACAACCATCCTGCGCCTGCCGTACTTATGTTGCAGATGACTGAGGAGCCAGACTTAGAGAGGTTAGTGTACTGGTCCAAGGTTACACAAGTGATATAGGACAGGGCCAGGGTGCACTGGAAAGTCGGCTGGTGACCCTGAGGATGACATTAATTCTGGGAGATGATCACTTAGCTCTGGCTGAGTCATTCAGCTTAGGTGACAGAGCAGAGCTTGCTCTGTTCTTTCCTAAGAGGGAAGCAAAGGAAAGCGGGACAAGCCCATCTTGGCTAGCTCCCAGCACAAAGAGCCCTCGCTGTGCGCTGTCACCCTCTGCACAGCGGAGGCTCCCAGGGGCCCGGCACTGTCGAGGGAGGTTTCTGCTTTGGTCTTGGATTAGCCTGTAGAGCTGTGCCATCGCCAAAGTGATTCTGTGAATTATCCCGCCCTGGTCCATTTCTCCTTGACTCGCATAAGTGAAGAGTTATTAGCACTCATGGTCCTCACAACAATCCTGAGGTACTGTTCTTCCCATTTCACAGATGATGAAACCAGGGATCAAGGAAGTAAGATGACTTGCCCAAGCTTCTGGGCCAGGATGTGGAATGGCCAGACGTAAACCCAGACTCTGAAGTATTTCCAACTCAGAGGTTGTGCAAATAAATGGGTTTCTTCAAAATATTTCCTAAGAGCATATTTCCTTTTTCATATGATTCACGCTTTAACAACTGTCATCTTTTTTTTCCTCCCCCAACAGTTGGCACTAATCTCTTGTTCAATCAGTTTTCCAAATTATTGTAATATTAACAGAAATTTTTGTTGCTCAAGGGAGATCACAACTGACGATTAAAGCTTGCCCCCATCGGATCCCCAAAGCAATGTGACACACAGGGCTGTAGGGGAGAGGGTACGCGCGTTTGGGCCTTGGGTCAGTCACAGAGCAGAGGAGGAGAAATTTGCCTGCTGTGGGCCCCATCCTCTTGATTTGCATCCCCAAGACAGAGGGCATCTGGGGTCAGGGGCACAGGCAGAAGGGGCAGTGACCCCTTGATGACATTCTCCAAGGTGGTACTCTGAACAAAATTCTTAGGGACTACTTCTAAGAACTCTAGGTGGTAGTTTCAACCCTCGGCCCACTCCCTGAGATTCTGATCTAACTGGTCTGGGTGCGGGATGGGGGTGGGTGGGTAGCTCTAGCATGCAGCCCAGATGGAGCTCCCTAAAACACACATGCTCACCCCTCCCCCACCTCCCCCCAAAACACACCCGTAGACCAATATTCCAGGCTGCCTCTCTCCAGCGAACTGCGCCCTGGTGCTTGAATCTGGTTTTGCCTCTTCAGACTCAGTTTCTGACCCAGGCTACACAGTAGAACCAAGTGTGCAGAAATGTACTTCATTCCAGAAAGTCAGACCCAAAAAGCATCCGAGAGCTGAAGACGTCATGGTGGCTCCATGGTTGTGAATGCGCTCACACCCTTCTCACTTTGGGCCTTGGCACCCAGGTGTTTGTTGTTTTGCCCCTCATGGCGGTCTGTGCCTTGTTATATTTGAAATCTATCCTCTTCAGCATGAGACGCCTTTGGAGAGCAAGGACAGAGAAGTGAGCAGGAGCAACTTCTTTAGTTTGGTCCTCCCGGTCACAGGGACCTGGGCAACTCTAAAGGCTGTCTTCGAATGAGCTCATTTTCTGGAACTATACTTTCTCTTGTGCCCCCAGCCCCATATCTTTATATTCTGGGTGTTTAGTATGAGGCTCACTGGGTGACCTGGACGGCAGGCCTCTGTCACAGACACAACTCCAGGAGGGCCATCTTTGCTCCCTCACTCTGCCCCATGGGGGTCCCACCTGTCCAGGAGATTTCCCTCCCAAGCTCTCAAGAGGGCCATACAAAACTCACTCCATGCCGAAGTCTTGGGACTTGACTATGAATAATCATTCTTCAGAGCATATTCTTTTTAAAGTTGGACTGTTTACTTATAAGCAATACTCCCAGCTTTAAAAGTGACAGGAAATATTACTGCCCTCCCTATCTAATGCTAAGTTTCCAAGTTGCAAACTTCAAAGTCAGTATTTTTACATGATTAATTGAAGGATTTGCATATTAATTTAAAAGTGGATCTTAATAATACATCTTATGAATCCTTATAAATACATGGGCGGTGGTGCACACTGTTCATCGTCGTCATCACACATTCTTGAACAGCCATCCCTTTCTTCCTGCCTAAATTTTGTTCAGGTGTTGGGAAGCCACGTGCTTCAGAAGTGGCCAGGCCTCGCTCTAACCTCAGCACAGCCCAAATCAATAATAGTAATTTCACTGTTCTGGTACTGATTTTTTTCAGCAGCAGGCACGTCATGATTCAATTTGGGCCAATGTGATGTTAGGAATAATCTGTCGGGGGACTTGTAAGAAAGGATTCTTCACTCTTTAAAACGGACACATGAAGAGAAACATCTTCTGTCTGTCTTCTGGATGCAATTTTCTGCAGCAGCCCCGTTGGGACATGAGGCAGCCAGTATGAGAGGAGCAACAAGCTGCAGACATTGGTCTTAGGAGATGGGAAGAACTGGGTTCTGGAGGATGTTGTTGAACTGCTTGAATGAACCCACCTTGGCCTTGCCCCGCCTCCAGACTTCCTGTGACCCAACATAAGTTTTCCTCATTATTTAGTGCCCCCGGCACTTATAACTGAAAGTATTTCAACTGGTAGCATGGCGCCAATCAGTTCTTGAATGTGGATTAATCACAGGCTCTGACAATTTACCCCTTGGGGGAAAGTGAGACACCATCTCTGGTGTTGGGTTTGCTCACATCTCCCGCCCCATTATTAACACACAGCCTGTTCAGTCCTAAATCACAGTTCGGGACTACCTCCACCTCTTCTATTTACTGGATTTGCAGACTTGAAATTCAAATCCTTAATCTTGAAGAGGACAACACCCTGCTCAGTTGGGAGGCAGAGGGAAGAGGACCTAAGCCTAGGTGGCCTGATTTAGATAGCAGTGAGGTAAGAATAAGGAATAGGACTGAGAAACTCACAATGAGGAGCCCTACTTTAGAAGAATTCCAATACTCAAATGTTTATAATAACATTATAACAATAACAACCACTTACTATGTGCCAGGCTCCACCCAGGTGGTTGACACACATTATCTTATCTTATTACCACAAGTAGGCAAAGTAGGTTATTATTCTCATTCTATCATTATGAAAACCAGAGCTCAGGGAGGAAAGTAAAACCCCTAGAGTAACCCAGCTAGACAGAGGCAGACTAGGATGTGAATCAGATATGGCTCACTCCCAGATCTGCGCTCTTTCTAAAAACACATTTAAGATCCTAATATAAATCACATTGTGATTTTCTCAACTTTTGAGTTATGCATTATCTGTTTCCCTCCATTCTTTTGAATAAACCAAGAATTGACTGGATAATATTATAGACTTATATAAGGGAGGGAAAAAGAGGTAGCGAGAGAAGTGGTGGGAGGGGGATTACATTGCATCTTCCAAACTAATACTTATCAAAATTCTATTAATAGGCCACTCATAAAAAATATAAAGACTAACAAAAAGACAAAAAAAATTTTCAGCTTCACTGGTCATCAGAGAAATGCAAACTGAAATAATGCAACACCACTTTTTTTTTTTTGTCTAGCAGATTAACAAATAGTAAAAAGATTGATAATATTTGATGTTGGTAAGAGTTGGGGAAAGAGGTGTTTTAATAAACTGTTGGTGGTGAGGAGGATCAAGGCTGCCCCAGGGAGAGAAGCCCAAGGCATCCTGCCCTACATACTGATCCATGTCATCCTCCAGGAAGCATAGGACGTCCTGATCTCATCTGATCTGACTCTCATCTAAAGTTATAGGACCACCTGATAACCAGACCCCACCTGCACTGATACCATTTTAATGACATTTTCACATAATCTTTCCTTTGTCTTTTAAAGAGGTAACTCACATACCTATGCCTTAAATTTAGCCCTACCCTTGACTCATGTTTGCAGCTCTTTACTGCCCATGAGTCCTGTCCCCCTGCTACTCCACGCTATTCTCTAAATAAAAGAGCACTACTGTCAGACCTTGAGAGTCCAAGAAATCTTTGTTTCCACTCCTCGGCTCGCCAAGCCCGCATCAGCGGGAGAGTAAATTTTACACCATTTAAATGGAAAGCATTTTTGTAATACCTGTCAAATTTTAAATATACATATTGTTTGACCTTGGTGATCCCACTCTGGAAATATTTGCGTAAGTTTTGAACGGATGTTCATTGCAGCATAATTAGCAATAGCAAAATGTTAACAAAAAACCCAAATTACATCAATAGAAAAATGGTTAAGCAAGTTAAGGCGTATCCTTAATAACAGAACATTATGTGGTCTTTGAATAACGAGGTTGATCAGTCCTACCAGCACAAAAGAAAGTCAAGTGGTAAAAGCAAAATGCAGACCAATCTATGTGGTATGGTCCCCTTTTCAAAGGGCTGCGTGTATATGTATACATAGAGGAGGAAGGGAAAGAAGGTTCTTTTACAATCTGGCTGAAGTCTGAGGAATTGCATGGTCTAGAAAGAGGGAAAAACAGAGTCAAACTACTCCGCACAGCGAAAGAACAGGAATTGGGGACTGTCCCTGGCGCCTGGAGCGAGCAGCTCAGTGGTTCTCATTCTGGCTATGCATTAAATTCATCTGGGGACCGTTTCCCTCACGCCGAGGCGGCTCCTCCGCAGACTGAATCAGTCAGAACCTGGGCTGGGGGTGGGGCCCAGCCTGGATGGTACTTCGGGTCTCAAATGCTTCTAATAAGCAGCCAGGGTTGAGAACCGCGTCCAAAACCGGGAACACAGCGGAGGTGGAAAGAAGTCCCCGCCCCATGGCCAGAGTCCGGGGCCCACGGAGGACCAGAGCAGGTGAGAAATGCCGTGGAGGGGGCGGCATTACATTTCTAGGAAAAGGGCTATCTGATTATTGAATTAGAAGTTGAGTCCTACCGTATGTCTCGAAAACGTCCTGGCCTCCAGGGAAAAGTTGCGGCAAGCAGCAATTTGTGCTAGTGCTTCCTTGGAGGGAATGAAAGACGGGGGTGACCAGTGGAGATCAACCTGGACAGGTGGGTCCTGCTTGAAGGGCTGCCCCTCCGGGGTCTCAGGGAGGCGCTGGGTGAGGGGCTGGTGGGCTTCCCCACACAGGCCGCTGGTGGAGCAGTTGCCGACCTTTTACTTGCCCGGTAAAGTGGGGAGTGAGCAAAGCAGAGGACCTGGGGACATCCCAAGGGCTGCCAGACAGACTGAAGCTTTTTGTGTTTGTTTTTTAATTATCACTTTCGTATTTCTTAATTAAAGAAACGTGTGCACATGATTTTTAAAAAATCAAATAGTCCAGAAAAGATAAGGGTGAAAAGCAATGGCCCTCTGCTGTATCTTCTCCTCCCTCTTTTACCCCCCTCACCTCCCAGTCTGCACAGCCCCAGAAGTGGTCACTTTTAATGAATTCTTTTAACTCTTTGGGTGGTTACCCAAATCTTTACAAGTGGTTCTGTGCTAGCTGACAGGCGACTTTGTGAGGAATAGGAAAAAGCATCCCATCCATAAGACACTTACTTTTTGGACGTCCACCAGAAAATTGCCATAATTACTGGACAAATCCACAGCAAGAGTATGGCGCATGGAGCCCTCTGGAGGGGTGCAAGGCAGTGTTGGCATGACTGAGTACAGCAGCTCTGCACATCACTGTTTATCTACCTACCGATCGACACTCCATATTTCCTACTAGACTTCTTAGGGAGGGTGAGATTTTAACTCAGCCCTCACTTCTGTCACCCCAGCTCCCAACATGGTTGTATCATGATTCTGGTGATCTTTGCAACTTCCAGGAGCAAGCTTATACCTCCTTTCTTGTTGCAAAAGTCATAGATGATATCTCTTATGCGATGAGGATATTTGCACTCCCTCTTCCTTCCTCCCCTTCTACGTCAGCAGTGCTTGTCCTTTGATAGCGACAAAGATGACGGCATTCAAGTTCCATAACTATAGTTCAGTCTCCCACAATGCCTAGACAGTGATTCTAAAAATTGAAAACCATAAACGTTTATGTAATACTGTTAACCGCACAACCAAGGACTGTGCCAGGACTGCATTTTATAATCTCTGGTCCAATATCACAACCTCAGTGTCAAAGAAGAATGTTCCTGGAGTAAAGTTTGGTGTTTTCTCATTTTATTGGCTACCCAATTGCATTTATTATAACCTAATGTTTTCCATTCTCACAATCATTCCATCTACTTGATCACTTCTTCTCATTTCCTGGGGGACTCCATGGTCTTCCATCTTCTTCTTCCAACCTGGACTGGCTACACAGTGGAGACCTAACATTATGCCTTCCTAGATTGGACATACTGCTCTGCTGGATGCCATGTTTTCTCTTTTTTGGTTTATTCCTTCTCTTTGCAGCACCTGCTTGAGTAACTCCTTCAAGGTGAATGGGGGATACATTTTCTAAATTCTTGCATGTCTAAGATGTCTTTATTCAGCCTTCACACTTGGCTAATAGTGTGGCTGGGTATAGAATTCTGAGTTGAAAATAATTTTCCCTCAAAACTATGAAGGTATTGCTCTACAGGCTTTGGCCTCTGGTACTACAGATGGGAAGTGTGAAATTCTGGCTGATTCTTTGGCAACTGATTTTTGTTTTCACTTTGTATTTTTTTCCCCTATGAAGGTTTTAGAAACTTTCCCTTATCCTTAGTGTTCTGAAATATCACAATGATATATTTAGGATTTTTTTTAAAAATTGCTCTTGCTCAGCACTCAGTGTGCCCTTTCAATCTGGAAACTCATGTCCTTCAGCCCTGAAACATTGTCTTAATATTTTCTTCAGTTCCATTTTTTTTAGTCTCTTCATGGCATTCTAATATCAGTTGCTGAACCTTCTGAGTCAATCCTCCATGTCTCACATTTTCTCTCTTATATTTTTAATACTCTCTTCCTAGCTTCTTGAGGAAGAAATTCCATTAGAGTAACATTCATGGCTCTTTCCATCCCCTTACTCATTTCTCCCCAGGGAAGGAGAAGTGACTTGTCCAACTGATGAGTTTAGAGGAAGGAGCAGGGCTTGCGTACCCAGGTTCCTTCTCTTTGGGGATCTGCCAACCTGTGGAAAAGATGAGTTATGATCAGCATCTACTCTCCAGCAAAGGGCTCCCTGTAGTGGCCCTGATGCACAGCCTGGGACAGGGTGAGTAAGTCTGCCCCGTTCAGGGTGGAGTGCTAGGAAGCACTTTGAAGATTTGAAGCTACATCCTTCAGTGCAGCTTCTTTTCAGTAGTGCAACAGATGTTCTTACTCCATCTATCCACCTCCTTTGTCCATTTTTCAGTTGGTTTCAAACTCAAGTGGGAAAGGGGTGGTGTTTATGGATCTCCTTAAGCTCCATTTGTCTTTTGGGCTTTTTATTTTACTTTCTGGGAGATTTCTTTGGCTTTCTAAGTTCTTTCCTCTTCTCTAGTTGTCACTTTTTCAAGCCATCCATTCTTGTTGTTTATGGATGTTGATATATCCTTGAATTTCTGTGAGGAGACTAATCAGGTTTTTAAAAAATTCTCTTCTCATCCCTGAATTACTGCTTTTTTCCTTTGTCATTTTTTTTCTGCAGTTTTTGGTCTTTTGTGCTACTGAATTTAATCAAATATATGGCAACCTTAGACAGTTTCTTCATATTTAAGAATGAGGTCATAATAAGGTAGTTAGGAACTCTGGTTGTTTGGGTGGCACTTGTGGACCAGAGAGGTTATCTTTATAGTGAGTAGGTAGCATACTGGCTGTCACACTGGAGACTCCAACTCCAGAAAGCTTGGAAGGTTAGATGCCAGACTTCAGGAGTTCTGCTCAGGGTGGAGGGGAGGGGCTGGGTGTGGAATTCCATCTTTGGGTTTGTCAGTTAATTCCGATTCTCAGACTTGTGCGTCTCTCTAGTGCTCATTTGTATCTGAAATTTTCTCA
This sequence comes from Equus quagga, assembly GCF_021613505.1. Lineage (NCBI taxonomy): Eukaryota > Metazoa > Chordata > Mammalia > Perissodactyla > Equidae > Equus > Equus quagga. The sequence continues at coordinate 99,137,870 of NC_060274.1, forward strand.
GGGTGTCTTGGTTCCCACTTCTCCTGTTGCCTCCTCTGCTTTTACTTTTTCCCCATCTGCTTCCATTCTTCTAGACTGAGGCTTCTCCATCCTGCTTTATCTGGTACAATTTCCTCATTTGCTTTTCACTTTCCAGAAATTGGATGAGCTCTCTCATTTCTTTGACCGTTCTCTTTATTGTTGATTTAAACCATTTTTATTCCATTGCTATAACTTTAATGAGGTTTTAGGGAGGAGGAGGTGAAATGGTACGCATCCTGTCCACAGCCTTGAGTCCATTTGTGTGTGAAATGGTCTGGAAGGAGACAAGGATTGTGAGGGGAGGAAAATTCTCATTTTATGATAGACATTTCTGCACTGCTCAGTTTGTAACTTTCACTTGTGAGAGTGCTGTTTTTACAACAGAAAGACAGAACTCGAGGGAGAATCCATTACGATGACTGCTGTCTCTCTCCAGTGAGTGATGCTGAGCGCTTCTTCCAGAAACTTAGGCCATAGCCCCTGACACAGTTAGGTCCTGTTTTCTATTTTGTCTCTTGAGCCTTTTCTAAAGAGTCTCTTGTTCTACTTATTTCTTCTTTGACTCTTAAAGCAGGCTGCTGTCAAGATTCCATTTCAGCCTACTCATGCTCCTCTTTTCACATCTCACAGCCCTCATGGCTTTTTTATCACCAGACTGGCCAGCACAATCCTTCATCAACACCTCTCCCCTCACTATTTGCTTAATCCCATCTAATGGTTACTCTGTGGCATCAATAAATACTTGCTCATTTGAAATGACTACTTTAAGAAAGACAAATAAATTTGATTCTAAGGACAGCAGTACTCTTTTTGTGTTTAGCCTCATATAAACCATTTTTAGCTTAATATATAACTTTTATCAATAAAGAAAATCTTCAATAAGCTCATAATTGCTACAGCGCTAAAATCTTAACAGATTTTTTTTTTTTTTTTTTGAGGAAGATTAGCCCTGAGCTAACATCTGGCACCAATACTCCTCTTTTTTTGCTGAGGAAGACTGGCCCTGAGCTAACATCCATGCCCATCTTCCTCTACTTTATATGTGGGACACCTGCCACAGTGTGGCTTGACAAGCAGTGCATAGGTCCATACCTGGGATCCGAACTGGCGAATCCCGGGCCCCCAAAGCAGAACATGTGAACCCAACCCCTGTGCCACCAGGCTGGCCCTTAACAGATTTTTGATGGCCCTTAAACCTTTGATTTTGAGCATTTTAAGCTTTCAGGTCTGGAGAAGCTATTTTCTACTCTTAGAATTTAGGAAACTTATAAATATTAGCATTCTATACCACAGAGACAGAAGTCTGAATATTAAAAAAAGAAAAAGAAAAAGTTATGGAAGAGGAAATACATACATCGTGCAGGCTAGAACAATTCTATTTTATATTTATCTGCCTCAACTTACTGAAGCATAATATTGAGGCATAACATTCATTAGGATCTTACCCTATGTCAAACCATGCTAAGCACTCTATACTCATTATTTTGCTAAATCTACACAAGCACTTTATATTCACTATTTTATTTAATCCACACAAGCGTATAAAGTATATACTATTTTCATCCCCATTTTACAGGTGCAGATATGGAGACACCTAGAGTTTGAGGGCCTTGCCCCAGGTCTCACGGGCAGTGTGGCCAAGGCAGGATGTAACCCAAGCCTGTGTGACACCAAGATGGTACCTTAAATCACTCTGCAAGTGTTGCTCATACCAGGGTTTGCTAACCCCTAAGGGTTCATGTTCTCTGGGTTCAGTGGGTTCTATAAAAAATTTTAACACTTAGTGTTTGCATATCTAGTTAGTCTACAAAGAATTATTTTTCCAGTTATAAAGACAAAATTCTCTCAAGGAGAATGAAATTTTGGTTTCTCAAGTCAGCTTTTCTGAAGACTGAGCCCAAGGAATGCCAGGATGTCTTTGTAAGACTGCTTTGCAGAACTTGAGAAACGTATGCCAACTTAACAACTGACCTTGCCTTACAAATCCTGCTTCACATTTGTTTTAGGTCCTTATATGCTGTATTTTAACTAAATTATTTAGTTAAACTTGAGCATTCAAAGAAATGTGAGTATTTCCCTTTTTAGTTGGGTTTATGCCACAAAGCAACTAACATATTTCTGGTCCTATATCAGTTTTCCTGAGGGAAACACACATTAAAAACATATTATTTAATCTTCAGATGCTGGTTGAAAGCCAAGTACATTTATTAACAATTAAATCCTTTTGACAGGTCCACGTCTCTAAGAGTTACTGAAAATCAGACCAACTTACATCTTTCAAACATACATGCTCTGGAACTAGGAAAACAAGGAATATTTATTAGCAAACTGTGCAGTTGGCTTGTTTATGCAATCATTTATTAAATAAGACATTGGGATTTCTCAAGCACTGTCATTCTTTAAAAGCAATACTGCGGTGGGCTGAGCTAGGAAATATAAGGTGTGGAATTTATATCTGTGGAATTCAAGAACATTACCGTTGACTAACCATACATTTAATAATTCTTACTGACTAATGAGGCTAGTCTAAAAAACATTTTCTAAGAATAATGGAACTGTACGTGGAACTGTAACAATTTTCTTAAGAGTTATTCTCTGCTTTGGGACTTGAATTCTGGTTAGTTTTTGATTCATATGCTATATGAAGATCTATAGTATCAAGCACATACTATTTTGGGGTCTAACAAGACAGAAGTGAGGCTTGCAGAACTGATCTAATTTTTCAAAATGCATTTAATTTTATGAACTAAAGAGATCAATCAGAAAACAAATATCTACTAAGTGAAAGTTGTATCTTATAAAGATTCTCAACATTAAGTTAAGGGAGGTTAGGATGAACAGGAGGTTAAAGCAATCTGGCTCTGTAGTTCAGTTTTATTGTTTTCTTTTCTATTGTTATTCCTTACTTTTTAAGAGTGATGTCTTTTTAACCTCACTCCCGTCAGAATGGCTATAAGGAACAAAACAGGAAACAATAAGTGTTGGAGAGGATGTGGAGAGAACGGAACCCTCATAGACTTCTGGTGGGAGTGCAAATTGGTGCAGCCACTATGAAAAACAGTATGGAGATTCCTCAGAAGATTAAGAATAGATCTACCATATGATCCAGCTATTCCACTGCTGGGTATTTATCCAAAGAACTTAAAAACACAAATGCATAAAGATGCATGCACCCTATGTTCATTGCAGCATTATTCACAATAGCGAAGACTTGGAAGCAACCTAGGTGCCCATCAAGGGAGGAGTAGATAAAGAAGATGTTGTATATATGCACAATGGAATACTACTCAGCTATAAGAAATGATGAAATCCAGCCATTTGTGACAACGTGGATAGATCTTGAGGGTATTATGCCAAGTGAAATAAGTCAGAGGGAGAAAGTCAAATACCGTATGTTCTCACTCATAAGTAGAAGATAGAAACAAAGACAAACAAACACATAGCAACAGAGATTGGATTAGTGGTTACCAGAGAGGAAGGGAGGAGGTAGGAGGACGAAAGGGGTGATTAAGCACACGTGTGTGGTGATGGATTGTAATTAGACTTTGGGTGATGAACATGATGTAATCTACACAGAATTCAAAATATATTACAACGTACACCTGAAATTTATATAATGTTATAAACCAATGTTACTGCAATAAAAAAAAAAAGAGTGGTGTCTTTTTAATCATGCCTAGTTCTCTTGGTTCAGAACCGTTATTTATTATGTATCTTAGATGGCATCACAGGATGTATTCTTAGAAGTCTTTACTAAGCCCTAGATTTGCTTGCCTATAAGGTTGTACTTACATCCCTGTACAATATCTGTTTCTGCTGACTTTGGAGGCATTTTCTGTCGATGGGACATAAAAGCATCTGCTTTGTCCTGGTGCCCCAGTGGGCCAAGCTCAGAGGCAGGCCCCAGCGCTCCATGGCACTGAACTTGAGTGGTGCAGGTTTGGGCAGGGAGTGGAGCTAGAAACTCTGGATCCCCTCACTCTGCAAACTCCTCCCATATAAAACACAGGATGCCAAGTTAAGTTTGAATTCCAACTAGCAAAAAAATTCAACTTGTTTGCTAATTCCAGCCACCTTATCATGGACCTCAGTCTCTGCATAGGCAAAATGCAGATAATAATGGTACCTACCTCTTAGGCTTGCTTAAAACTTGGTGCATATGTGTATGCATTTTATATAGCAATCCTTGTTAGGTAACCTGTCCAAAGTCATGCTCAAGTATTAGGGCCAGTGTTCTGATTCCAAAGCCCCAGCCTCCCTATTGCCTCAGTCACGATGACGTCAATAGCAAAAACCTCTAATGAGTAAAGTAGCCAATAATGTAAACATTATGTTAAAAATATAAATATCAACACAGTTGCCATATGCTAATTTTTATTAGTAAATACCAGGAAGCTCACTATCTACATCAGTCCTTATATGTATATTTAGGGCTGAAAATAAAATTCAGAGAGGTATAAATTTCTCATAATTTTCCTAGTAAGTCTATTTTAAGTTAATTCAGACATATTACAGAAGATTTGAAC